>NC_067224.1:2897500-3080000 GCF_019924925.1 Ctenopharyngodon idella
AGCTAAGAGATAGGGATTAGGATATTACTAACCTATAACTCATTATACCGCATTAAGGAAAACAGTTTCTAGAACTACTGTAATCCTATAAAGAGAGGGAGGATGGTGATGGTAAAATAAATAAAAATAGGGTAAAAGCAGAAGGTCCTTTTAGCTCTAGGGAACTGAAAAGGGAGGTAAATACACAAATTGATTTAATTAAATTTCAAATTTAATTAAACCCAACTTGGCTGAATAGAGATATTCAGGCTTAAAGAAAAGAAAGTGAATGAAATAAAATAAAATAAATAATAAAATAAATAATAGAGGATGAATAAAGTCGAAATAAAAAAAGTGACATTAAAATTTACTTATAGATCTAGGAATCTAAAGGAAAGGCAAATAAACAAATTGATTTAATTAAATTTCAAATTTAATTAAATTCAACTTGGCTGAATAAGGATATTCAGGCTAAACAAAGTGAGTGAAGGAGATAAACTAAAATAAAATAGAATAGGGGAGGAATAAAGTCGAAATAATGATAATTTCATCTTGTTAATATCAGCCGTATTAATGTTAAAAATGCTAACCTGTTTTTGCTTTTGATTGTCCAATTGCTTGTTTCAGAAGACAAAATGTGCAAATACTGTGCAAATGCTCAATGCATGCATCAAATGAAACATAAGAGATATTGTAATGATGGGTCGACAGAATGTGGATCCATTTGCAGCTAGTTTATTAAAAGTACTTACAGAGTAGACAGGGCAAAGGCAGAGGCAAAAACAGTAACAGGCAATGGTCGAGGCAGGCGGCAGACAAACAGAATCAGGGTACAGGCAAGGATCAGGGCAGGCAGCAAAACATTCACAGTCCAGGAAACAGGCAAAGATCAGGGTCGGCAGCAAAGGGTCGCAGGGAATAAACAGTCCAATCGATAACAGGTAAACAGTCCACAGAAAAACGCTCAGAAATGATCACCAAGGCAAATCAAGACTTCGCGATGTGTGAGTGTGTGTGTGTGTCTTAAATAGTGTGAGTGTGATGCGGTGCAGGTGTGTGTGCAATCAGTCCCAGGAATGAGGGCCCATGGGAAACGTAGTCCGAATGAGAACTGATCAGTATTCCGGTGATGGCTCCCTCCGGTGGTCCGGAGGAAGGGCCGAGGGAGCCACATTCGTGACAGAGCCCCCCCCCTGTGAGCGGCTCCAGACGCGAGGAAGCAGACGCCGGGGTCTACCACGTGGTCGAGGGGCCGGTCTCTCCGGGTGCGTCCGATGAAATTCCTCTGTGAGTGAGGGGTCCAGGATATCATCCGCATTGACCCAGGATCGCTCCTCCGGGCCGTACCCCTCCCAGTCGACCAAGTATTGTAGTCTCCTACCCCGGCGCCTGGAATCGAGCAGCTCTCGTACTTGATAGGCTTCCTCGCCTTCAATCATCAAGGGTGGGGGGGCGCGGACCTCGGCTCCCTCTGGCTCCCCTCTCGGACCCCCGGCGGGTTTCAACAGCGAAACATGAAAAGTGGGAGAGACACGGTAATTAACAGGCAAATCTAAACGAAATGATACTGGAGTTATTTGTTTGATAATTTGAAAGGGCCCTACAAACCTGGGACTGAGTTTTCTGCATGGAAGCCTTAGCCGGAGGTCTCTAGTGGACAGCCAAACCCATTGTCCCACGGCGTACTGGGGATTGGGACGTCGGTGACGATTGGCCTGCATCTCCTGCCTTCTTACGGCGCGTTGTAAGTGCTGATGAGCTTGGTCCCAGGTTTCCTCGCTTCTTTGCATCCATTCAGTGACAGATGGTAGATTGGATGGTTCCCCAGACCAAGGAAATAATGGAGGCTGGAAGCCCAAGACGCATTGAAAGGGCGTGACACCAGTGGCAGGTTTTTGTAGGGAGTTTTGGGCATACTCTGCCCAGAGCAGATAACGACTCCAGTCCGTCTGGTTGCATTGGCAGTAGGTGCGTAGAAAACGTGTTAATTCCTGGTTCATGCGCTCTGTTTGGCCATTGGATTCTGGATGGTACCCTGAAGTGAGGCTGACATTGATATTGAGGTTTTTGAAAAAGGAGGACCAGACTCGAGATGTGAACTGTGGGCCTCTGTCTGACACAATGTCCTCGGGTAGTCCATAGAATCGAAACACATAATTGCAGAGAAGCTCGGCCGTTTCGAATGCTGTGGGGAGCTTGGCCAGTGGTATGAGTCTGCAGGCTTTTGAGAAACGGTCGATGACGGTGAGAATGGTGGTGTGGCCCTGGGATTCTGGGAGATCAGTGACGAAGTCAATGGCGATATGAGACCAGGGACGTTGGGGAATGGGTAGCGGTTGCAACAAACCGGCTGGCGCTTGATGTGATGCTTTGGTGGTCTGACAGAGTGAGCAGTTAGAGATGAAGCGGGAGGTGTCGGATAGCATAGAGTCCCACCAGAACCGGTTTTGTAGCAGGTGGAAGGTGGCTGTGACACCTGGGTGACCTGAGCTTGGGAAGTCGTGCACATGATGAAGTAGCCTATTTCGGAGCTGTGCTGGGACGTAGGTGCGATCAGGTGGGCATGTTGGAGGAGGAGCGGTCTGTTCGTTAGCATGTGTGATCTCTGTGATAATGTCCCATTGAACTGGAGCAAGCAGTAAAGTGTCAGGGATTATATTCTCTGCGTTCTCTGTCCGTTCCACCTCCTCATGCTGCCGTGACAGCGCGTCTGCCTTGGTGTTCTTAGAGCCTGGTCTATAAGTTACCGAGAACTGGAAGCGTGTGAAGAACAAGGCCCATCTAGCTTGCCGTGGATTTAGACGCTTGGCGGAACGCAGGTATTCCAGGTTTTTATGGTCTGTGAGAATGGTGAACGGATGTTTTGCTCCCTCCAGCCAGTGACGCCACTCCTCCAGTGCTGCCTTCATAGCCAGTAATTCCCGATTGCCCACATCGTAATTACGTTCAGCCGCCGACATTTTTCTAGAATAAAAGGCACACGGGTACATCTTCTCTGGGTTACCTTGGCGCTGAGAAAGGACGGCCCCTATGCCCGTGCTGGAGGCGTCCACTTCTACAATGAAAGGGAGCTCAGGGTCTGGGTGACGGAGAATGGGTGCTGAAGTGAAACGCTCCTTTAGCTCCTGGAAAGCCTGTACTGCTTCAGAGGACCAGGTGAGACGTGAGGACTGCCGCTTGGTCATGGACGTTAACGGGGCTGCAACGCCGCTGAAGTTCCGTATGAATCGCCTGTAGAAGTTGGCAAACCCCAAGAACCGTTGTAATTCCTTCAGTGTGCGAGGTTGTGGCCAATCCAGTACCGCCCTCACCTTACTGTCATCCATGGCCACGCCCTCACGGCTGATAACGTAACCCAGAAAGGTTGTGGAGGTTTGGTGAAATTCGCATTTCTCAGCTTTTGCATATAGTCTGTGTTGTATCAGTCTTTGAAGTACTGCCCGTACGTGCTGAACATGTTCCTCAAAAGAGTTGGAATAGATGAGGATGTCATCTATGTAGACTATGACCCAGCGATTGAGCATGTCACGGAAGACGTCGTTAATGAAGGACTGGAAAACAGAGGGACTGTTGGACAGCCCGAACGGCATGACGAGGGTCTCGTAGTGACCAGTGGCTGTGGAAAAGGCTGTCTTCCATTCGTCCCCCTCTCTGATGCGGATTAAGTTGTATGCACAACGGAGGTCCAGCTTGGTGAAGTATGCGGCTTGTCTGAGTTGTTCAAGGGCTGGAGGAACCAAAGGCAAGGGGTACCGGAACTTGACGGTGATGTCATTTAATCCACGGTAATCAATACAGGGCCTTAACCCGCCGTCTTTTTTCTTCACGAAGAAGAACCCTGATGCTGCTGGTGATGTGGACGGGCGGATAAACCCTTTGGCTAGTTCCTCCTCAATGTAGGTTTTCATTGCTGCCGACTCGGGTTGTGACAGGGGGAAGATCCTGCCCTTGGGAGGCGTGGTACCAGGCAGCAGGTCGATGGCACAGTCACCGGGACGATGAGGAGGTAGCTCAGTGGATTTGTTTTTACTGAATGCCACAGCCAGATCAGCGTATACTTCGGGTATGTTAAGTTTTCCGGTGTCAGAATCGTGGAGTGAAGCAGTTTGAACTGGCAGAGGGGTGATTTGTTTCAAGCAACCTTTATGGCAGTTAGCATCCCATTGCACAATCTGGCCATCTTTCCAGGAAACGTGAGGGTTATGGGTTCTGAGCCACGGTAGACCAAGGATCACTGAGTTGTTGGGTGAGTGAATAACATAGAAGCGGATTTGTTCATGGTGAAGAGCTCCTACTTGCAAAGTGAGCTCGGCGGTGATATGGACTACTCTGCCTCCACCGATGGGCTTCCCATCTAGCGCCTCCACTGTTAACAGGGAATTACAGTCTGTTAGAGGGATGTTACGATCTTTGATGAATGAATCTGACATGAAATTCCCAGCGGCTCCAGAATCCAGTAGGGCGTGAGTGGATAGATTTTTGCCATGAACGGTAATTTGAATTGGGATTTTGAAGCAGTTGGAAGAGTAGTTAGAGTGATGAGGAGAACTCACCGCTTTGGAATTGGAAGACTGAGGTCGTACGGGGCAATTGATCTTGACATGGCCAGCCTGGCCGCAGTAGAGACACAGGTGTCGTTGTCGTCTCCTTTCTCTCTCTTCGGGAAGTAGTGGGGTATAGCCAAGTTGCATGGGTTCCAGAGCGGGACTGGCTGAGGAGGATTGCCGGACGGGGTGTCGGGTTCGTAGCAGGTTGTCAATGTGAATGGCAAGTTCAATGAAAGCGTTGAGCGAACTTCCCTCATCCCGGCATGCGAGTTCGGCCTGCAGTTCCAGTGTTAGGCCCCTTCGGAACAACAGCTTTAGAGTGTCCTCAACCCAGTTCGTTTGAGCGGCCAGAGTACGAAATATCAGCGCGTACTCGGCTGCTGTTTGTTTACCTTGGCTGAGAGAAAGTAACTGATCGCCAGCGCTTCTGCCTCCTTCGGGATGTTCAAAGACTTCTTTAAAGTTTCGCAAGAAATCTTGAAAAGTGGAAAACACGGGGTTGTCATCCCTCCACACCGCGGTGGCCCAATCCAGTGCTTTGCCGGTGAGCAAGGAACACACAAACGATATCCGACTGGATTCGGTGGGGTACAGGGACGGTTGCTGGTTGATGAACAGGGAACATTGGAGAAGGAACCCCTTACATCTGGCTGGAGTGCCGTCGAACTTTTCTGGGAGCGCTAGGCGAGGATTGACTGCAGGAGAGGCCGCGAAGCCTGGATTGGCGGGAGCAGCGGGCGGCGGCGTGGCGGTTTCGGCAGGACTGAATCGGAGGTCTTGAAGCGTCTTCACCAGCTCTTCAGTAAGGGAAGTTAAGCGGTTGAGTTGATGTTGATGCACCGCCAGCTGGTTGGCCTGGGCAGTTAATTCAGATGAAATCTGCATGAGGGCTGCTGGATCACTGTGTGGCGAAGTCTTCTGTAATGATGGGTCGACAGAATGTGGATCCATTTGCAGCTAGTTTATTAAAAGTACTTACAGAGTAGACAGGGCAAAGGCAGAGGCAAAAACAGTAACAGGCAATGGTCGAGGCAGGCGGCAGACAAACAGAATCAGGGTACAGGCAAGGATCAGGGCAGGCAGCAAAACATTCACAGTCCAGGAAACAGGCAAAGATCAGGGTCGGCAGCAAAGGGTCGCAGGGAATAAACAGTCCAATCGATAACAGGTAAACAGTCCACAGAAAAACGCTCAGAAATGATCACCAAGGCAAATCAAGACTTCGCGATGTGTGAGTGTGTGTGTGTGTCTTAAATAGTGTGAGTGTGATGCGGTGCAGGTGTGTGTGCAATCAGTCCCAGGAATGAGGGCCCATGGGAAACGTAGTCCGAATGAGAACTGATCAGTATTCCGGTGATGGCTCCCTCCGGTGGTCCGGAGGAAGGGCCGAGGGAGCCACATTCGTGACAGATATACAATGTATAACATACACAAAGCCATTTGAAAGTTACATTTAAAAACATTAAGTTGATTTTATTTCTATGGTTTTTATTAAACTATAAAGTTTCATGATAAATATTAATTTATAAACTTTCTAACAGTCTGTGTGCGACTGTCACGGTTAGTTTTGGGTTTGGTGTTCATGTTTCTGATTTCATGTCTTTTATTTTGTAGTTTGATATATGTTGCTTGTTTGTGTCATGCTTCCCTTGCTCCTCATGTTCTCCCTTAGTCTATGTGTCATGTTCTCATTGGTTGTTTATGGTCATGTGTTCTCTAAGTTCTTGTATTTAAAGCCATTGTCTTCCCCATGTTACTTTGTCGTGTATTGTTAATGTAACCCTGCTGTCGGTGAGTCTTATAGTCAAGTCAAGTCTGTTCATGTTCAAGTCTGCTCTTTGCCAAGTCAAGTCTGTTCAAGTCAAGTCTGTTCAAGTCAAGTCAAATCTGTTCATGTCAACTGGTTGCTTTGTTTGTTCACTTTGGATAATTCAATAAACTGCACTTGGGTTCATCATCTCACCTTCAGTTTGGACTGGATCGTTACAGTGACCAACAATAAGAAACACATCAAAAATACCTTTTTGTAGATGATGGCATTTCCTCACTGAAATTGGGTACATCAAATTTTGACTGGTGACTCTTCACAGACACAGAGCTGGATACATGTGATCTTTTACTAATGGAAAAAGAAAACAGGAGAAAAGCAAAACAAAATTGAGACTTTGAGGTGGTTTAGTGTGACAAATGGTTTGTACAGTTAAATTAAGTCCAGTTTAACACAAGTTGTCTTGGTCCGAGACCTGAATGAATAAACTTACAGCCAATTGACACTCTGGTTCCTTACCCAGCCAAATATCCACTTTACTAAAAAACACATGTGGTTCTAAAACTGTTACAGTATAGTCAAACAAGCATGAATCAGAATTCATTTCTAAAAGTCATTTTAATAATCCAGGAGAATACGCAGGAGACAAATAAACAGGGCAACTACACAATAACATAAACAAGCTCAAACAAAGAACTGAGGACATAAATACAAAGGGAGAATTAATGAACTGTACAGAAACAGGTGTGAGATTAATCAGAAACTAATGACCAATGAACACAGGCAAAACTGGAGCAGAGAAATAGACCTAACACTGACATTGGCTTTACAGCAGCTCTAGAAAAAAGTTATTATCGAGCTAAAGTAGGTTTTTGATTGAATCACTTTTGTTGCAAACAAACAAATGTCGTTAATTATTAACTTAGTGGCCACTTAAATGACACCTTTTTAACTGAAAACAGAAGACTTTTAATGTGTTCTTGCCGTTCATTTACGTATTTAGTCTATAGGTATTTGCATTTGAATGTGTATGTGTGCTTAATCTTTCTTACAAAGTGACATTGCCAAATTACTTGTCTGGCTCGCATAATACAGAATTATTAGTCGTTTCCGCGGATCCATGTGAACTGGAATCATTTTGATAACGCTTTATCTATACATAGGGAAGGGAAAGGGAAGGCGGCCTTCGTAGGGGATAGTTTAGTTGACACTTCAGGGCTGCGTTGTCATCTTGTCTAGGCGCAGATCCTTCATCTCATCTGGATATGACCTGGATCTGGCAGACTACGGTAAACCTCGGAATAAACAGAGAGAGACTAACATTAGCGTAGACGCCATTCTTTAGAACCGGGCTAATATGGTCATACTTCCTGGTTCTAGTAAGAACTCTAGCAGCTGCATTTTGAAATAGCTGGAGTTTGTTTATTAGGCATGCAGGGCAACCACCGAGTAAACTACAGCTCGTACAAAATGCAGCAGCTAGAGTTCTTACTAGAACCAGGAAGTATGACCATATTAGCCCAGTTCTGTCAACACTGCATTGGCTTCGTGTTAAACATCGTATAGATTTTAAAATCTTGCTAATTACTTACAAAGCACTAAATGGTTTAGCTCCCCAGTACCTGAGCGAGCTCTTAATGCATTATAGTCCTTCACGTCTATTGCGATCTCAGAATTCAGGCCAGCTGATAATACCTAGAATATCAAAATCAACCGCAGGCGGTAGATCCTTCTCCTATTTGGCACCTAAACTCTGGAACAATCTTCCTAGCATTGTTCGGGAAGCAGACACACTCTGTCGGTTTAAATCTAGACTAAAAACACATCTCTTTAACCTGGCATACACATAACACATTATCAATTTATGTTTTCAAATCCATTAAAGGATTGTTAGGCTGCATAAATTAGGTCAGCCGGAACCAGGAACACTTCCTATAACGCCAGATGTACTCGTTACATCAGAAGAAGAATGGCATCTATGCTAATATTAGTCTCTCTGTTTATCCCGAGGTTTACCGTAGTCAGCCGGATCCAGGCCGTATCCAGGTGAGATCGAGGACCTGCACCTTGACACGACCACAACGCAGCCCTGAAGTATCAGCAGAAATTGTGTCAACTAGATCATCCCCTGTGAAGGCCTCATCGACACGACAGCCAGTGGCACAGATCCTCAACAAACCGTCCATACCGGCGTGATGAATATGATCCTCAGCTGGATGGAACTGGAATAAATACTTTGACTGTTGCGATCCCACTTGACTTATTATGATTCAGGCAGCTATCATAAAGCACTGTTCGCTGTTGGCCAGAGGAGAACTGCCCCCCCGACTGAGCCTGGTTTCTCCCAAGGTTTTTTTCTCCATTTTAACACCTGTTTGCCACCTGATGTCACCTGTTGGAGTTTGGGTTCCTTGCCGCTGTCGCCTTTAGCTTGCTTAGTTGGAGACACTTGACATTTGATATTCAACAGTGTTTTGATCTGCCTTCATTGACACCATTGTATGCAAACTGAACTGAGCTGGATGATGACATCACTGTTTACTCCAGTGCTGATATAGATAAATTAACTAAATTAATAACTATTGATTCTTACATCGGAATGAATCAATACTGAATTTACTTAAGATGGATAATGACACCATTTTCTTTAAAAGCTGCTGTGCAGCCAAAATTATATACCAGTTATCACTGTAAAGCTGCTTTGACACCAGTGTTGGGTATTTAAATTACTGTAATTAAATTACTTATCCACTGAAAAAGTAAAGTAAGGGATTACTGTTCATTTTTAGGTAATTTAATTACAGTTACTTATTAAAGTGAAAGTGAAAGTGACATGTGAAGGCCAAGTATGGTAACCCATACTCAGAATTTGTCCTCTGCATTTAACCCATCCAAGTTAGTGCACACACATTAGGAGCAGAGTAGTGAGTAGTGAACACACACACACACATACATACTGCAAACCATGATACACACCCGGAGGTACGGGTACGGTCTAAATCCTGACTGGAAATCCTCACAGATGCCATTTCTTTCTAAAAAGGAACATAGCTGCGATGATACTGCCTTTTCTAGTATTTCTGGCAGAAAAGGTAGATTTGAGATTGGCCTGTAATTGACTAATTCTGTAGGATCAAGTTTCAGTTTTTTAACAAGAGGTTTAATAATAGCCTAACAACTAAAGACAAAGAGAAAAACACTCACTGCTCTTGACTGAATAACTTTAATAGCTTTGATAAGAATCAATGCATATTTAATTCATACAGTGAACACAGTGCAGTGTTGCAGTATGCAGTGTTTTATATTTACATTTGATTACTTTAATTTCTATAGGCAATTAGCTTAGACTTCTTGCAAGAAAACTTAAATCATTGTTTATTTCATTTGTATCTTGTCCTGCATTACAGGGTTTTTCCTGGGTCAAAAATGATCTCTTTAGTTGTGGCGGACGAACACGGTCATCCACACACACACAGTACTGCAAGCCCAGTACTGTAAATAAATCCAAAATGTTTAAAGTTTGTAATATTAACTCATTTCATCCTATTTACTCATGAAATAAAAAATAATCACTGTCAAGACAGATCATAAAATATATGCTTATAACTATTTTATATTTAAAAACAGATGTAAATTTAAATGTAAAAAGTGACTGAGTGACTGATTTGAAAAGTGAACAACAAAGTAACACATTACACAGAAAGAGTGGCAGGTCTTTTATTTTGCATTTACACTCCAAGACTTAATGCACAGATCATTTGACATACACCATCAGATTGTTTTGTTCCGTCCAGCAGCAAGAAAATATATATATTATATACAGAAAGCGAGCAAAGATAGCTGTCATTATTATCACTGAAGCTGTCAATTACAACGTGAGGTACACAAAGCTGAACTCATTATTAATACAATCAGTGAAGCTGTCTACGCTGTGCAATGAATCTCTTATTGACAACTTATACTTTGCTGGTTAAAATGAAAGGATTCAAGAGCACGCAGAACTAGCACTAAACGCAGCCATTCTGAGTGGTGTTGAGCAGATTCTGACTAATTTAAACATATCTTATTAGCCAGTGAGTTCGTGTGTTCAACAGATGTGTCTGTGATTAGCTACATTGCTCCATGCTGCAAAAACACATTCTAAATAGAAAGATATGATGCTCTTCACAGAGCGCTATCACAAACACTCAAGGGAGCATTTTAAAGCAGCCAGCTATCAAGGTACCGGTACTGCATAACAGCAGATATTGTCACATTAAATGATCAAATTAATCTTTTGCAGGACAATTGGAGATTGCCGCTGCACATGCGGCGACTCGTGGCTATAGGTGTCGGCGTTTCCTTCTTTTTTTTTTTAAAGACTTTTCCCTCAACAATGATTTATGTGGAGATTTGTCCTATACCTTCCTTGAAGAAACATAAAGAGGAGTGTATGGAGAAAATGAGGGTAATTGTTTGATCCACCTGAGTTTGTGTTTGTTCAAATCACCTCATCTTAATTTGGCAGGAATTCAATATTCCCAGGAGTTTCTTTTACAATGGTATAAGCCCAACAGCATGAAGTAAACCGTGGAATGTTTGTATCCTGATTTGAGAAGTCTTTCATCTTTCAAGCAAAAACAAAATCACTCTGGACAAAGTAATTCAACATTTAAAATTCGAAAGAGAGGACGAAAAGGTGTTCTAAAGTCTTTCTAAAATTCCTCTTCCTACAATTATTTTGGTGAATGTGCCGTCTTTCCGGACAAAGATGGTTGAGCTTCAAGGTGAAATTCCATATTTGGAAAACTCAGTATTTGCCCCGGGAGCTTCCTCAGCTAGTTGTTTACATTCATCCCCAAGCAAACGAGGATAATGCAGTAAGGGAGATTGAATGCATGGTGGACGAACTGCAATCTGCATCTCCTGACGCACCCTGTTTTATTCTTGGAGATTTTAATAATTGTACATTGGAGAAATCATTGGGCCACTTTAATCAATATGTAAGTTGCGCAACACGTAAGGATACAATTTTGGATTTGTGTTATGGACTGATTAAAGGAGCTCATAAGTCATTTGGTAAACCACCTTTAGGAACTTCAGATCACAATATGGTATTACTTGTTCCTACATATAAAACTGTTCTGACATGTGAAAAGGCACAGTTAATTAAGATGACAGACTGGTCGGATGATGCTACGTTGGAAGATCTTCCCCCGGTTTCACAGACAAGGCTTAAGCTAGTCCTAGACTAAAATGCATGTTTGAGCTGTTTTAACTGAAAGTAACTTGTACTGACAGATCTTAAAATATGTCAGTGCCATTGTTTTGTCTCAAAATGCACACTAGTAATGTTTTTTTCTAGTGTACGTTTATAAAAGCTACTTAAATATCCTAATTAAACTAAGGTCTAATCCTGGCTTAGGCTAAGCCCTGTCTGTGAAACTGGGCCCTTGAGTCAAATTTGAAAATGGGGAATTTAGGCTCTGTTTGGGAGGGGATGCATTTAATAAGAGGTCAGGAGAGTAGGAAAAGAAATAATAGAATTAGTTTGAATGGATTCAGTTCAGAAGCAGTTTTGTCACAGGATTTTAAAGGGGGGGTGTAATGCTATTTCATGCATTCTGACTTATTTACACCTGTAAAGAGTTGCATTCTCATGCTAAACATGGCCAAAGTTTCAAAACACATGTTGGACGTATGACAGAGTATTTCTGTGCCAAATACTTCCAGTTGTGGACATGTTTCACCAAATTTTTGTTCGAGTATGGCCTTTATCACATAATAAAGCCGGGCATAATTCCTTGTATAGGCACTTCTCCCTGATAAGCATGCACACACACATCACCCAGAGCAAGAGCAAGCCCGTTTCAACACGTTTTGTTCGGGATACAGAAGCCGAGAGATTTGCAACAATGGCTGTGTCCCAATTCAGGGACTCATTTAAGAAAAATAACTGTTAGATTACAAAGTAAGAAAGAAATTACAGTATTTTACACCTCACAATGAATATCAGTCAATTTTATTACAGTTACTTTTCTTAAATATGACATCCTTTTGTTCACTTTTTATTTATAATGATGTCACAGCTTGCAGACGATCTCTATGCAAAAGCTGCGCGTGCTCGTGACTCCTTAGCTTTGCCCACGGCACTGACGGCAGGCACACCTCCAGGAGCTCGGCTTTTTTCAAAAAGACTCGGTACAGCATATCTATCTTTTATAAATATGATAAAACTAAAGACTTTTCGGAGATTTGAAGGATGCAATATTACTTTATATGTACTCAAATTTAACATGAGATTGGCAGAAACTGTGTGTGATACCCCCCTTTAATCTTTTTTATTTAAGATTTGATACATATGATTTTAAAGTGCCCCTATTATGGATTTTTGAAAATTACCTTTCATGTAGTGTGTAACATAGCAAGTGAATGAAAAAATCATGCAAAATTTTAAATCTAAAAGTGCACCATATATAAAGTTATTGTCTCTCAAAAGTAAGAGTTGTTTGTAAAACGAATCCCAAGCTGTTTTGTTGTGATGTCAAAATAAAACATTAGCATATTGCCCACCCACTTATTGCATGCGCAGACACCAGGGAAAACTTGAAACTGCTCAAACACTGCCAATTGTTGTGTACGCTCCGCGCAGCTTGTAGGTCTCCGGCTAACCAGCTAACAGCAATATATGTTTGCACTATATACTGTACTCCATGTAAACCAGCAGAAGTCATCTGACCAATCACCGCAGATTAGCGTCATGCAAACGAGAGGTTTGGAAAAATGAATCTTTGAGCGAATCGTTTGGGAGACGTTGAGCAAATTAGGTAAAAATAAATGCATATTTTAAGACAATGAAAGTGTTTTTGGCCTTGCATGCTTGTAAACCTGTTATTGGGGACTCCCAAAACAAAATAGGAACCTTTCAAATGCCATAGTAGGGGCACTTTAAACAGGAAATTGAGGGTTTGAAAAATGAATGTAGGGTAAACGAAGAGCATGATTGTGTCTTTTTTAATGTAGGGGATGTGATAACAGTTTTCAAACAGTGTCAAATCAGGAAGGTACCTGGGCCTAAAAAAATATAACGGATACTTAAGGAATGTGCTGTAGGAAGAGAATATTCCATAGAATTCTGAATCAACACTCAGGGCCCTAAATCAGAGGATATTCCATTTGGGCTCCAGCCCTTCTATGCTAACTAACGAACTCCCCCAGCTAAGTACTTTATGGCCTTGCAAGCTTATAAAAGATGAGCCTAGCTAAGGAAGAAGATGTCAAACTTAAGCAGTTTGTAAAACACCGATTGGTTTGAAGAGGGCACAGCTCGAGCCCCCCACCAAGATAACTCCAGAGTTTGTTTGATCCCTGAAACATAGATACAAAAGAGAGTGACCTCTAAGTGACACAGAGTTGAAATCCACAGGAAAACTCACAGAGACTGTTTTTACAACTATTCTCCAGCAAATCCCCAAGTCCTCAGTGCAGTGATGAGGATGGGCGCCATTCCAGAGCCTCGTCCCAAGATGGCCACCATCCCTGAGCCTCGTTGAAAGATGGCCGCCATCCCTGAGCCTCGTCAAAAGATGGCCGCCACTCCAGAGCATCGTCACAAGACGGCCGCCACTCCAGAGCCTCGTCGCAGGATGGCAACCACTCCAGAGCCTCGTCACAAAATGGCCGCCACTCCAGAGCCTTGTCGCAAGATGGCCGCCACTCCAGAGCCTCGTCACAGAATGGCCGCCACTCCAGAGCCTCGTCGCAAGATGGCCGCCACTCCAGAGCCTCGTCGCAAGATGGCCGCCGCCACGTCTAAGCCCTCGGTCAAGATGGCTGCCACCACGGCTCTGTATCTCTTCCTCACCCAGGATCCAGTCCCTGATCTCAGTCCTGTGATGGTTCCTATCCCTTACCAGAATCCAACTGCGACTCCCTTCCTCGTCCCGAGGCGACTCTCTCCTTCGTCCCAAGTCCAGCGCAGACTCTCTCCTTCGTCCCAAGTCCAGCGCTGACTCTCTCCTTCGTCCCGAGTCCAGAGGCGACTCTCTCCTTCGTCCCGAGTCCCGAGATGGATCTCACCCCTGAGCCCGCTCAAGTCCCGGAGTCCACTCTAGCCCATGAGCCCGCACCAGTTTTTGTATTCGCTCCTTTCCCAGAGGACATCTTAGTGCCTGTCTTAGCGCATACATTTGTGTGTGTTTGGGCCACCCACACAATGATCCCAGCCCCTGACCAGCGTCCAGTGATGGCTCCGGCCCCTGACCAGCGTCCAGTGATGGCTCCAGTCCCCGAGTCTGCTCCAGACTCCGCTCCAGTCCCCTAGTCAGCTCCAGTCCCTGAGCCCGCTCCAGTCCCTGAGCCAGCTCCAGTCTCTAAGCCAGCTCCAACCCACAAGCCTGCTCCAGGGTCCATTCCGACCCAGAAGCCCAGAGCTCCTCCCAAGAAAATTTTTTTTGGGGGGGGGGGGCTATATGGCTCCGATCAGCGTGGCTGGGCCAAAGGTCAAGGCCATGGAGCCCGATCCACCATGGCCTCCCAAAGGGCCTGATCTACCATGGACCCCGGAACTGCCTGCGCCACCATGGCCCCCGGAACTGTCAGCGCCGTCCTGGCCCCCTGAGTTACCAGCGCCGCCCCGGACACCTGCATTGCTTGGGCCACCCTGGAGGCATCCTAGCCAGTCTTGGACTTTTTTGAGGTCAGGGTTCTGTGTTTGTTTTCTGTGTCACATGTTCTTTATCCTCAGTTTTCCCGCCACTAGTTTGTTCCTTTGGTTACCCTGATTTGAGTTCATTAGTCTCAGGTGTGTCTTGTTAACTAGCCTTGTTTGCCCCTCTGTTTGCCCCGTATATATTCCCTGTGTTCTCCCTCAGTCTCGGTCGGTTCTCGTCTGTAGTACGCGTCAGTATTTTACGTTTGTGTTTGATGGTGCTACTCTTGTTTCCTGGATTACCATTAAAGTCTTCCTTTCAACATTCCTCTTCATCGTGAGTGTTTATCCACCATGGCACCTGACAAGATGGCTTCACGGTAGAATTTTTAAAAATGTTTAAAGGGAAACTAATGCCTCTGTTACTTGCTGTACTGAAGAATCATTCTCTAGGCCGCCTCCCGCACACATTCTATCAAGCGACAATTTCGGTTTTACCTGAAAAAGGGAAAGACCCTTTAAACTGCAGCTTGTTTCGGCCCATATGCCTGCTCAATGTGGACTGTAAAATAATAAGGTTCTAGCCTGAAGACTGGAGAACATTCTTCCTACTATCTTAGCCCCAGATCAGACTGGCTTAGTTAAAAAAAACGCTTTTCTTTTTTCAATATACGTAGAGTATTCAATATTATTTATTCTCCTGACTCAAATAAGCATATACCTCAAATTTTAATATCTCTAGACGCTGAAAAAGCCTTTGATAGAGTGGAGTGGAGCTATCTTTTCAGCTGTCTAGAGAGATTTGGTGTGGGTCCAAATTTCTTGACTTGGGTAAAACTCTTATATGCATCTCCCTTTTCTTCCGTTATTACAAATAAGACTAGCTCACAATATTTTCCATTGTATAGGGGAACTAGACAGGGTTGTCCTCTGTCCCCTTTATTATTTGCGATGGCGATTGAACCTCTAGCCATTTTGCTAAGGTCAACCACAGTTATTCAGGGTCTATCTAGGGGGGACAGAGAGCACAAACTATCACTCTATGCAGACGATCTGCTTCTATTTATTGCAGATCCACATAATTCTCTCCCTCATGTTATGACCGCACTCAAGCGTTTCAGTCTCATTTCGGGGTATAAACTTAACCTCTCTAAGAGTGAATTATTTCCTACAAATCATGCAGCAAAAAATACTTCTTTTTCTGCCTACCCATTTACAATAGCCCCTGATAAATTTACTTATTTAGGTGTGGTTGTTTCGAGAAATATTTCTGAGCTGTTTAAGCTCAACTTTACTCCTCTCTTGGAACAAACTAGGATAACCCTCGAAAAATGGTCTAAGCTCCCCATCTCTTTAATCGGTAGGATCAATGTAATTAAAATAAATATGCTCCCTAAGATTTTATATCTATTCCAAACCATACCTATTTACATTAAGAAATCTTTTTTTGCTCATTTAAATAAGATAATCTCGTCTTATCTTTGGAACAAGAAACCCCCCAGAATAAGTGTGGGCTCTTTGGGCTCTCCCAAACTTTCAGCTATATTATTGGGCTTGTAATCTAAGAGCTCTGGCAAGGTTCAAATTATATAAATCACTTTCCGGACTGGGTCCAGATAGAATCATCAGCCTGCCTTCCTTTCTCACTCCCAGCCCTCCTATTCTTACCTTTACTACTGGGTCTAGACTCTCACTCGCTGCATCCAATGGTATGGAACTCTGTACAGATTTGGGCCCAAATTCGCAATTATTTCAGGTGGCAGAGAGGTTCAATTTGTGCTCCAGTTGCCAGAAATCAAGCTGGCAAAGATGTATTCCTCTGTTGACCCCACCTGTACAAGATGTAAGCAGTCCTCTGCTACATTAGCTCATATGTTAGTCTGTCTGTTTTTTGGTCACAGATTTTTGTATCTTATTCTAGAATATTTAGCAAAGATGTTTGTGCAAATCCTTTAACCGCCATCTTTGGTATTGTGTGTGAAAAAAAAACACTTTGCCAAAAAGTGAATTGGTATGGTGGAAAAAAACATATGCAAATAGAAAAGACACCAGCAAATAAAGAAAACATCTTCATCAGTTTGACAACTCATGCGCTGCAAAAGTTCACAACACATCCAAATAGAGAAACGCGCCGCAAAAGTCCACAACACATGCAAATAGAGAAACGCGCTGCAAATGTCCACAACACAAATACAGTAAAGCGCTGCAAAAGTCCACAACACAAATAGAGAAATGCGCTGCAAAAGTCCACAACACAAATAGAGAAATGCGCTGCAAAAGTCCACAACACATGCAAATAGAGAAACACGCTGCAAATAGCACATACCAGGCCCGGCGATCTCAAGCCCCTTCTGCGATGATCTGAATGATGATGATTAGGCTACTTTAAGAATTAAATTAATATTTTAATTTGCCCCGCAATAATTTATAGCGCATCACGCATAACCGACACGCTGTAATTAGATTAGCTAACTCCTCATTTAAAAAAAAAAATACTTGTTTAACACCTACATCTCTCTCATTTTTTTCAATACGTATGGGCCACAAGAGAAATATTAAGAAATAAATTAAGGTTAAATAGTGTTATCAGAACATGTTAAAGTAGAGCTCTCATCACTGAGTTTTTAGTTTCACTTTCTGCAGTGAATAATTGACTGGGATTTGAGACATAAAATCAAGTGAATTATTAAAAAATATATTATTTATTATTAATAATTTATTAATAATGTTTTTAACGCAAAATAATACCCCCCAAATCGTTTGTCCTGGCACCGGGACTCGCACAGACCACAACGAAAGTGTTATAAGGGAACACCAAGTGACGTACCTGTCTGGGACCACTGGCTGAGATTGTTCAATGTTTACTCTTCAGTGGTGTGAACCTGAAATGTGAGTTTTTTTGTTTATCTTAACATTCTGATCATATGTGCATTATGAGCAGGCCTATTTGCAGCACGTTTCTGTATTTGTGTTGTGTACTTTTGCAGTGCGTTTCTCTATTTGGATGTGTTGTGGACTTTTGCAGTGCGTTTCTCTATTTGGATGTGTTGTGGACTTTTGCAGTGCGTTTCTCTATTTGCACGTGTTGTGAACTTTTGCAGCGCATGTGTTGTCAAACTGATGAAGATGTTTTCTTTATTTGCTGGTGTTTTTTCTATTTGCATGTGTTTTCTTCATTTGCAGTGCGTTAAGGGGCTCCGGGTCTAAGTTCAGTGTCATGTGGCGTCCTTTCATAAATTATCTTCAAAACCAATTATAACTGTAAGTGGACGAACTGATGCTGATGTCAAGTTTTGCAGATTTACTGATGTGATTCTTTCTTTTTTTTTTTTTCTTTGTGCACACATTGTAAAAGCACAATATCTGTATGCAGGCTGTGTTGTTGTTGTTTGTGTTGATATGTGAATATGTAGGTTGATTGTTGTGTAAATAAAAAATGGAGGTAAAAAAACTTAATTCATCTAAAGGAATAGGATAGGAGAGTATGCTAAGATGTAAATTAAGGCAAACAGGACTACAGGTTCTCTTGTTTGTTTGATATGTTTCTCTTTTCTCCTCCTTTTATTTTGACATATTAATTACCTTTATTTCTATACTTTCTTCCTGTAAATCATTTATCTCTGAATTATCTCTGATTAGTTCTTTTATTTTGTTAATTCTTCTGTATGATATTGAAGAAGTATTTAAAATGATTAACTGAAAATAGACAGTCTTACCTCATTTCCTCTGGAAGACTTATCTCAATGGGAGAGCCCTTTCCTCGCTCCTCTGACATGATCAGCAAAGCTGCCATTGCAAACAGCTTAGCACTGGTGTCTTTGGGTTGGTGAAAACAATCAGCTGCTCAGCATGATCTGGAGATGACAATGTTACTGAGATTAATAACATGATAGTTCAGAGGAATAAAAAAGATGAATGCTGAGTTAACAAAAAAACAATATAAAATAGTTCCAATAAAATGTTTTTGTCTGTCTTGTCTCTGTTCAATGATTCTTTGTTTGTCTTGTGCCTGAGCACATGGCTTTGTCTTTGTTTGTGTTGACCATTGTAATGATCAGTCCAACTGGAGGTGAGTTGATGAACCCAAGTGCAGTTTATTGAAAAAGTGACAAACAAACAAAGCAACCGTTTGACATGAACATAAGCAGACTTGATGATGAGCAGACTTGACCATGAGCAGACTTTACTTGGCAAAAAACAATCCCAATTCTGAAACTGTAATATTGGTCCCCAAATTCCACTCATACAGTAGAATTGTTTTAATGACTGCATATAATCTGACCAATGTTTACTAATGTACTAATTTACTAATGCTTGGACAACTCGATCTCTCTCGCGCAGTGTCGCTCGCTCTCGGACAACTCGATCTCTCTCGCACGCAGGTTCGCTCACTCTCGGACTATCGCAAGCCAAAAGGGTCAGAATTACGCTATAGATTAATCGCGTTTACAGTCAAACGCCGTCAAATACGGCGTTTTAAACAGTATTTGCGCCGAAAAATGCGTGAAAATACATCAATGACGCCGTATTTAACTGCGTTTTAGTGTGCATGAAAAGCGCCGATTTTTACGGCGTCCATCTTGCCATATGACGCCGTAAAAAATGCTGTTTTGGTTGCACAGAGCACGCATCTTTTAAGGCATTTTGCTTATAGTATAATGAGTCACGCCCACTGATTTCCACAGCCAGTAGGTTTGAACGGTTTTCACCCAATCAATGGTAAACTGAGTCAGACCAGACCAATTCAGCACGGATCATTTTAGCCAAAGGGGTGTTTATGAATTGATAGGATATGTACAGTAGCCTATAACTTTGTGGATATTTTCATCTAACATTAAACATATTAATTAAAGATCGCACCTCTTTATCTTAATGTAATTGCTAAGATTTCATGTTCAGCAATACCTACCCATTCTATGTATTCAACTTATTACCCAGATACTTTTCACACTAGAAAAAAAAAAACTGAACACTAGCTTTAAGTAATATTTCCAAAACGAGAAATTGTCCCTAGTATAACAGAAGCGAGATAGTGTTTAAAAGTTGTGCAACATATCATGTGGTAGCCTAGTTGATAGCCTGCTTGTTAAAGTGCCCGACTCCCAAACCCAAAAGATAAAATACATGTTTGTTTTATAGTGTGAGAATGGAGATGTGCAGCAATATCTCCTGCAGCACATCCTTCTGCACATTTTTTTGTCTGCAATGAGGAGGATCAGCATTGTTTTGGAGGGCCAGCAAGTCATGTTTGCAATCTGGCTAAAACCTGTGCGATTCTTCTTGGACTCACTCACACAGTTCCTGAGTTTCGGTTCATTTATGAGGCGCGTATGGGGGGTGATTTCTACAAAATTTGATGATTGCTAAGCAAACTGAGAGGAGAACTAACGTGTATACGCACGCCAGCCGTCTGGCCAAAATCCTATAGTATTCAGGCATCAGACGTAAGATATGAGATGTCAGACGTCACGGTCACGTGTTGGAGCTGTGGAGGACTTTAATTTGAATAAGATATTTGTGGTATCCTTACTGAAAATAGTTAATGCTGGAGTGCAATTCACATAATGGCCACAAGAGGGGACTATATTATGACATGGGCTGTTTTCTCTGTAAGAGGACTCTTCCGAGTGAGTGCTAACACGGTACATTTCGGTCGCCTCTCTTTGAGATTAAAGAGCTCCATTTCTTGGGGATTCTTGTCTTTTGTGTTTAATCGGCACGACACCACATATTTTTGGCGACGAGGATCAATGGATATGGATGACTGGACAGTCGTGGATGACACACGTGATTTGAAGTGAAAGTTCCGGCGGATGTTTTTCTAAACTTGAGGTGAGGGGAAAAGATATGGCAAATGGCAACCATTGGAACTTTGTCAGCTTTTGATGCAAAGAGTCAAACCTGGGAGGAATATTGTGAGATTCTCAAGCAGTTTTTTGAGGCAAATGGAATAGATGATGGGGACAGACAGAGAGCCATTTTGATTAGCGTCGTTGGTGCTCCAACGTACAGCTTGTTGCGCAATCTCTTAAGTACTGAAAAACCGAAAGACAAAACATATGAGCAAGTTGTGTTGATTTTAAAGAATCACTTTAATCCATAACCAAGCAAAATTGTACAAAGGTACAAATTTGATTCGCACACTCGTAAGCCGGAAGAGTCTGTAACCGAATATGTTGCAGAGCTGTGAAGATTGGCACAAAACTGCAATTATGGAGCCACGCTAGAGGAGATGTTGAGAGATCGGATTGTGTGCAGCATAAATGATGACAGAATTCAAAGACGTCTGCTGGCGGAAGCAAATTTGACATTTGACAATGCATTGAAAATTGCTCTGTCTGTTGAAGCTGCAAATAAAAATATTCAAGATTTGCAAAAGCCCTCCTCTGCTGGGTGTCACAAAGTGAAAAGTTCCCCTATGCCAATGCATAGTAAGAAAGATTACCGTCCGAACAGTGGGCAGTGTTATCGATGTAAAGGCACAAATCATACAGCTTCTACATGCAGATACAAAAGTGAGAAGTGTCATAATTGTGGGAAAATAGGACACATTGCTCGAGCTTGCCGTAATGCCAAAATAAAAGATCGTAAGTCTCATCCAAATGGAGACACTGCCAAAGCAGCTTCATGGCACAAGTCAAATAAGGTGGAAGTAAATGATGCTGTAAATGGCTTCCTGGATACTTTTGCTTTGGGTTGCCTCACATACCAGCTTGGAAGTATGGACTGTTCAGAGTTACAAAAAGTGAAACCGTACACAGTTGAACTGAATGTAAATGGACAAAATGTGAATTATGAATTGGACAGAGGTTGTGGCCTGACAGTTATGATTGAAGCCTGCTTCAAAGCCACATGGAAAGAACCACTGAGCCCTGATTTGAAACCTGTACAGATAAAGCTGGAAACCTATACAGGTGAGCCTATTAAGGTGATAGGAGCCGCTTACATGTACGTCATGTATCACCAACAGAGAAAAAAGCTCCTTCTCATCGTGGTTGAGGGAGAAGGACCTAATTTGCTGGGCAGAGGCTGGCTGGAACAGATAACGCTGTGTTGGGGAGAAATCCGAAATGTGAGAATAAAGGGAAATAAGGATACCCTCAAAGCGAAATTGCAAGAAATACTTCAGCATCATGAGGAAGTTTTTAAAGAGGAATTAGGAACACTCAAGGGGATGACAGCAACGATACATGTTAAACCTTTCTATTGTCCCAGGTCTGTACCTTTTGCTATGCAGTCAAAGGTTGATGCGGAAATTAACAGACTCCTGAATGAAAACATCATCACTCCTGTGAAGTACTCAGAATGGGCAGCGCCGGTCGTACCCATACTCATACTGATGGTTCCATTAGACTATGTGGAGATTATAAGCTCACTATAAACCAGGCATCACCTTTGGAACAACATCCCATTCCACGTGTGGAAGACCTCTTCACAACTTTGTCTGGGGGCTCATCATTTTCAAAGCTGGATATGAGTCATGCCTACCTGCAGACTGTAATGGACGAAAATTCCAAGCAATATCTCACCATTAACACCCACAAGGGGATGTTCATCTACAATCGTCTTCCATTTGGAGTGGCTTCAGCGCCCGCGATATTTCAAAGAACCATAGAAGGGTTGCTGCAATGATTAACTCATGTTGCAGTCTATCTTAGTGTCCCACTAATGTCACTGAATTGAAAGCCTACTTAGGATTGTTGAATTACTACAACAAGTTCCCACCCAATTTGTCCAGTATCCTAGCTCCCCTCCACATGCTGTTAAGAAAAGATACTAAATGGACCTGGGGTGAGTCACAAACCAAAGCTTTCAAAAAAATCAAAGGAACTCCTACAGTCCACAGATGTGTTGGTACACTATTCTTCAGAAAAAGACCTGATTCTTTCATGTGATGCCTCTTCTTATGGTGTGGGAGCTGTGCTTTCAAATCGAATGGAAGATAACACTGAGAAACCCCTAGGTTTTGTGTCCCGCACACTGACGCCAGCCGAGCGACGATATTCTTAGTTGGATAAGGAAGCTTTGGCAATCATTTTTGGAGTGGACAAAGATGGGCTCTGCACAAAGATGGGCTCTGCTGATGAGTGCCTATGAATATACGATGGTGTATAAGTCCAAAGACAACCACGCAAATGCAGACGCCTTAAGCAGACTACCCCTTTCGGAAGTGGAACAAGATCAAAGTAAGTCAAGTCAAGTTTTGATATTGGACATGCTGGCGTTCGAACCAATCAGTTCCACGCAACACAAAAACTGGACAAACAAAGATATGTTACTTTCTCAAGTTCGCAATTATGTACTGAGGGGATGGCCAAATGAAGTTGATCCACAATTCAACCCCTACCATAAAAGGAAACTGGAATTGAGTGTGTGTGATGGCTGTGTCCTCTGGGGAGCCAGAGTAATTGTGCCCAATAAGGGTCGGTCAATTCTTTTGAAACTGTTACACAATCACACGCAGGGATGGCGAAGATGAAAGGATTGGCTCGTTCCTATTTTTGGTGGCCGGGGATGCATAAGGAAGTTGAGAAGGAGTCCCAACTTTGTGAAGAATGTATGAAGCACAGTGAAATGCCTCCTATAGCGCCACTGCATCCCTGGGAATGGCCCGAGACCCCTTGGTCCCATATTCACGTAGATTACGCAGGCCCTTTCTTGGGAAAGATGTTTTTGGTGATTGTAGATGCACATTCTAAGTGGATGGACATTTACCCCATGAACTCATCAACATCGCAAGCTACCATTGAGAAACTTCGTCAAAGTTTCAGCGTTTTTGGATTACCTCAGATCTTGGTTTCTGACAATGGCTCCTGCTTCACAAGCAAAGAATTTGAAAAATTCATGAAAAACAATGGGATTCGTCATGTGAGATCTGCACCATTCCACCCTTCTTCAAATGGATTAGCAGAGCGAGCTGTCCAGACGTTCAAAGAAGGCCTGAGGAAGGCGAAGGGGGACACTTTGGAAACCAGGTTATCACGATTCTTGTTTAACTATCGAATTACCCCACATGCTACAACAGGGGTGTCGCCTGCTGAGATGCTTATGGCAAGGAAGCTGAGATCTACTTTCGATCTTCTCTTGCCAGACATTAAAGCCAAAGTGCAGCAAAAACAACAAGAGAGTCATGACAAAAATACGAAGTTGAGAGTTTTCACAACTGGAGATTACGTGTTAGTGCGTAATTACAGTTATGGTCCCAAGTGGATACCTGCTGTCATTGTGAATTCCTCGGGTCCAGTTTCTTATACAGTAGCTGTTGGAAGCGGACAAATCCTGAAGCGGCATGTTGATCAAATCCGAATTCGACATACGGAAAACTTTCAGGGTTCCACCCAGTTAAAAATGCCCTCTGACGGAAGTTCCTGGCCACCTGAGATTCCCTGTTTTACTGAAACGGAGTCAGTACCATAAGTAGCCATTCTAAGCCAGGACACAACAGAAATGATTGCAGACGAAAAGCTACACTCGCCTGTCAAGATAGAGACACCAGCTGTACCACGGTTGTGTCATTCTTCACGGGAGAGACGCCCCCCTATTCGTCTCCAGGACTATGTTCAGTAGCTGGGAACATAGCTTTAAAGAAGTTATCTGAATTATTCTGAGAAGCTATTGCATTCTTATGTCTTAAAAAGTATTTTGATCTTAGTTGTTAATGGAAAATAATTTCCTCTTATTTTGCAAATAGTAAAGTTTCTAATGGTTATTTCTTTTATATTTAATAGCTTTTTCTGCCGTTAAAATAAGGGGGGGGGATTCTTGGGGATTCTTGTCTTTTGTGTTTAATCGGCAGAACACCACAATATTATCACTGTAAAACATGCAGAGAAAATGGTAAAAACTTAGGAATGACAACAACAGCACTACAGTACCTTATATGCGCTCTTCCATCATTATGACTTTGCATTGCGGATATATTTCAAAAATGTCAAAAAACGGCTTTTCAACACAGTCCAAGTTTGAATTCAACCAAATCGACTCTGGCTTTGTAATTTCAGAATGATCATTGCCTCATTTCAGATCATATGATTCTGAAGATTATTCCAGTTATTAATTAATTATTCTGTTATAGACTTTTTTAAATGTTTTATTCCTAATAAATTTACTAGAAGTTTCTTCTCTAAATATGTTTCTATCACATTTTATTTGCATTTTATTTCGTTCAATAAAAAATATCCACCCCAGCGAGTGTACGAGTTACAAGTATTCACATCTTGTGTAGTATCTTAAAATGTGCAGACGTACAATTTTCTCTTTTTTTTTTTTCAGAAAACCAATATGACTCATTTAAAATTTAAAATTCTGTACTACATTACTGCATGCATAAGTTTCAGAAACCCAATTTTAAAAATGACAGAAAAGCGAATAGCGGTCAAATACAATCATTGCTAAGACATGGCATGGACCATTTTATGGTCCATTTATTCAGCTTCTTAATGATTTTTAGTATGCCTACATTTAACATATAGATAGGCTATAGCAAGTTGACAACATTATTTCTATTATACTTCATTTTTCTGAACATATGTGCACGGGTTCTGTCTCGCGCACAGACGCGCGTGCGAGCCTTTGAAAGTATTTGGCTGCGGAAAGACGCGTTCGGCGTCTAATGGACTTTTGTTTTCAAGCACTCAATTCACTCTCGCATGGGCTGTTGTACAGTACACACAATGTCCTTGCCATCACAAAAATTGGGCTGCACGCGAATGGGGAGTGCGGACGTCTGTGGATGCCCAAAGTACACTTTGCGGTTAAACCCGTAATAGCGGGCCCCCAATCTGCCCGGGCCCATATGCACATGCATACCCTGCATCCCCAGATGCTACGCCACTGCTCAGGGGCCAGTTGTTCAAAAGTAATCTGATCGGATTTTGGATTGGATAAAATCTTGAAAATTGGTTGTTCAAATTAAAAAAAATAATGATTCTGAAATCAGATTAAATCACAAAATCCAATCTTGGTTTTGATCTGGATCAAATCTTTAGTTTGTGTTATTCAAATTTTTAGTGAGATTGAGATAGCTTTGATCCAAAAAAAAAAAAAAAAAAAATCATGATTAGGCCTATACTGATCCCAGAAGAAGGGTGGATTTCAGGAACAAAAATTTAATAAAACTTTAAAACTGGACAAAAAATACAACATTTGTATCATGTAATATACACACACACATATTTTTATTTTGCTCTTGATTAGTTTAGCCTAAATGTTAGGCCCAGTTTCACAGACAGGGCTTAGCATAAACCAGGATTAGGTTCAGTTAGGACATTTAAGTAGCTTTTATAAACGTACCCTAGAAAAAACATTACTGGTGTGCATCTTGAGACAAAACAATGGCTCTGACATATTTTAAGATATGTCGGTGCAAGTTACTTTCAGTTAAAAAAGCTCAAACATGCATTTTAGTCTAGGACTAGCTTAAGCCTTGTCTGTGAAACCGGGGGTTAAAGTAATAAATTAGAAGTAGGCATTAGGGGCCAGTTGTTCAAAAAGTTTAATCTGGATCAGAACAATCTGGATTTTGAAATCCCATGTTTTGCTATCCAGGGCCCAGTTTTTCAAAAGTAATCCAGAGGGATTTCAGATCACGGATTGGATCAAATCTTGGGTTTTTCCAAAGCAAAAGAGGGATTCCAAACTAAGATCAGAGTATGTAATCTGATCTTACATTTGATCTGGATCAAACCTGCCCTTTGGGTTTTTCAAAACTTTGAACTCGGTTTGGGATCTATTTGATAAAAAAACAAAAAAAACAAAAAAACAAAACAGGATTATCCTGATCCCATCAGAAGGGTGGATTCAGTTGTGATTTTTAGAACCAGTTTTTTTGATCACAAAATCAATGTTTACTGATGATATATACATTTCTTCATATTTGAAGCAGATATGAACCATGTCACATCTAATGAGATATGGTAAACAAAAGAAACAAACAAACAAAAATCTCTAAGCTATCAGCTGTCAAATAAATGTCACTGTTGCTCACAGCTCTATAATTCCACAGTATATTAATGGTAATGACAACAACAAATATATTCAGTAGCCTAGTTAAAAGTAATTTCTCACAATTGCATCTCTAATTGCATGTCCAGTGTGTCCTTCATTAGGTAAAAACATTGGCGGCTATTCTGGTTCTACATCAGGCTCAGGTCCATCAAAATTGTCATCAAGAGAGACATGATGCCTGGTGGCGATGTTATGCAAAACAATACAGGCAAGGATTATGTTGCATGCCACCTTGGGTTGTACTCGCAAGTAGTTAAGACACACAAACCGTCTCTTCAGGACTCCATTTAAGCATTCAATGGCACATCTTGTTTTGCAATGTGAGGAGTTGAAGCGTGCCTGCTCAGGTGTGTTTGCAACTGAAAAAGGGGTCATTAGCCATGGTAGAAGTGGATATGCGCTGTCTCCCAATACTATGCCATTTGGTCGGTGGGATTGAAAACCTCTGTATAGTGCACTTTCTCTTAGAATACGTGCATCATGAACAGACCCTGGCCATTTCACAACACAGTTGGTTATTATGAGGTCGGCGTTGCCCACAAGTTGGATGTTGATGCTGTGCCTCCCCTTTCGATTGACATACTCCCACTCCCTTTCACAAGGTGCTTGGATATGCACAAGAGTACAATCAATAGCACTATAGCACAATAGTGCTAGGCATGTTCCCCATTTGAAAAAACTTGTGCTTAGTCTGAGCTGTCTGGTCATCCTTTGATCAGACTGCCCAGTGCTACTGACATAGCCTTCACCACATTACTCATGGTTGCTTTTCTCACTCCCATATTGTCACCAATTACTTGGTAGAAAGTCCCACATGCGTAAAAACACAGAGCGATTAAGCACTGTTCCTCCACAGATAAAGCATGACTCCTTTGGGTTTGGTGTTGGAGTGTTGGCCTGACAAGATCTGCAATGTACTTAATGTCATCTCTCCCAAAGCGAAAACGTGCATACAGTTCTTCTGATGTGTATTGCTCAAGTGGTGTGGCACGCTCAGCATGCACCCTTTGACGGTACCTTCTTCTACGGTAACGATGAGTGCAAAGACATGATGTGTTTAAATGGTGTCACCCATTAACCAGCAATGAGCTGATTGGTGTAAGCCTAATTGAGCACAAGCCAAAGCAATGATGCTCAAGGCTTTTAAGATCAGTGTTGGCTTCACCAAAGAGTTGGAACCATGGACTCAAAAGGACCTAATTTCACTGTGGCAGAAACCTATGCACTGCTGGAAGGTGTTCAGGCCAATTTTGCCTCGATAGTAGGAGGTTTCAGCTCAGCAAAGGGTGGAGAAGTGACCAAAAAAGGAAAACACAACATTTGGGAGGACATAACCAATCATGTCAATGCCATGGGATCTGGCCAAAAGAGGACCATAAAACAAGTTATGTTGCGATGGAAGAACCTTAGGGCCAAGGCAACGAAAGACCTAACTGAAGTCAAGAACCCCCAAACAGGTAACAAGCCATATAAGAGGGGTGATTTCACTGATATGGTCTTTGATATCATAGGAGGAGAAAAATCAGAGGCTCTGCATGGCATTGAAGGCATAGAAGCAGATGGAGAGGCCACAATTACAAAGACTAGGACTTCAGAAGAAAGTGAGCAAAATTCTCCTGCAGAGGAAATGTTTGTCCTGGACTTAACTACAGTGATTGAGGAGGAAGATCCCCAGTGGATGTAATGAAGACAGTCCAAGACGTTCCTACAAGAAAACGCAAACGTTCCTCAGCTACAAACCAGGATGGTGACAGCTATGAGTTGCTTCTGAAACGGGAAACCGAAAGAGCAGAAGTACAAATTGAACTGGATAAAGAACAAATCTTGCTTACCCAACTGCAGCAGAAAAAAGTGCAGGTGGAGATACATCTCCTAAAGGCAGAGATGGAAAGAGCTGGTATCTGTCCTGTAAATGATTTTTGACTATTGGATAGTATTGTTTTTGTTTTGTTATTTAACATTATAACAAAATAAGGAATGTAAAATGTTTCTGTTTATTACAGTGTTTCTGTTTCTTACAGTTAAAACAAACAATGTCTATTTGTGGCCACCAGTATTTTGCCTACCTGTTGTTCTTTGCTAAGCCAGTAGGCTACACTGTTGGTTCAATTTAAGGCTCTGGTAAACAAGATTTGGTAATCTTGAAATTTGGTATTTGGATCACAGTGATCCAATCCAATGTTCCTTTAAAAAACTGGCATAAAAGTAAGATGGATCAGGTAATCCTGGATAGCAAAACATGGGATTTCCAAATTGACCCAGAGTACATTTTTTGAAAAACTGGGCCCAGGTAATCCATCTCTCCATAATCCATACTTTTGTGCTGGTTTTTCAAAGCAAAATTAGATTGGATCACCCTGATCCAGATACACACTTTTTCAGATTACCAAATCTGGGTTGCTAGTGCTCTACAGAGCCCCTAAAGGGACATGGTGATAGAAAGATGGAGAAAAAAAATCAATATGTTCTCTCAGAAAATTTCAGCGTTGCGTTCAGCTGAGAAACTTTATATTTGCTCGCAAAGAACTTTTGACTGGTTCATCTCTTATGATTGTGCCAATGTAATTTACAATCAGTGATCATTTTCTTTGATATTTACAGCTGTTTGGGGATTATTTTATGGCACAAAAATCTCTTTTTACTTTACAGTAGGTTACTGAAAGGCTAAATATGTAGCCTAATGTCTACTTCTAATTTATTACTTTAACAGTTAAACTAATCAAGAGCAAAATAAAAAATATGTGTGTGTATGTATATAATGCGTGCAGAATTATTAGGCAAGTTGATTTTCTGATCATATTTTTTTCCCAGGCACATTTTACCAATTCCAAACCACATCAATCTAAATAATTACTATTAATTTTGTATTTAATCATTTATAAGTGATAATTGTTCATGAATGAAAATGAACAAGGAAATGAAAAATGCCTTATATTCAGGTGTGCATAATTATTAGGTACGTTTTCTTTTACAGAAGAAAATGAGCCAAAAAAGAGATTTAAAATTATTAAATGCTCATGCGAACAGTGCAATACTAATGCAATACTAGAAATTGCAGTTAAGGCATGACCAACAGACAGTGAAATGCTCATTGGGTCAGCAGTGTCAGACAAAAACAGGTGGAGAAGAAAAGACATGTTGACTGCAAAAGAATTAATACTTAAGGTGAAGAATTAAGTGTGAAACCATCAGGAACCCTTTAGTCTCCAGCGCCACAATTTTCCAGAACTGCAACCTACCTGGAGTCTCCAGAAGTGCAAGGTGTCAGGATCTCAGAGACTTAGGTTAGGGAAAGAATCCTAAAAATGACCCCAACTTAATAAGAATCACAAGCTGAAGTGTTGTAAAATACATGAATGCTGTGTTTTTATATACAGGTGCTGGTCATATAATTAGAATATCATCAAAAAGTTGATTTATTTCACTAATTCCATTCAAAAAGTGAAACTTGTATATTATATTCATTCATTACACACAGACTGATATATTTCAAATGTTTATTTCTTTTAATTTTGATGATTATAACTGACAACTAAGGAAAATCACAAATTCAGTATCTCAGAAAATTATAATATTGTGAAAAGGTTCAATATTGAAGACACCTGGTGCCACACTCTAATCAGCTAATTAACTCAAAACACCTGCAAAGGCCTTTAAATGGTCTCTTAGTCTAGTTCTGTAGGCTACACAATCATGGGGAAGACTGCTGACTTGACAGTTGTCCAAAAGACGACCATTGACACCTTGCACAAGGAGGGCAAGACACAAAAGGTCATTGCAAAAGAGGCTGGCTGTTCACAGAGCTCTGTGTCCAAGCACATTAATAGAGAGGCGAAGGGAAGGAAAAGATGTGGTAGAAAAAAGTGTACAAGCAATATGGATAACCGCACCCTGGAGATGATTGTGAAACAAAACCCATTGAAAAATGTGGGGGAGATTCACAAAGAGTGGACTGCAGCTAGAGTCAGTGCTTCAAGAACCACTACGCACAGACGTATGCAAGACATGGGTTTTGTTGTGTCAAGCCACTCTTGAACAACAGACAGCGTCAGAAGCGTCTCGCCTGGGCTAAAGACAAAAAGGACTGGACTGCTGCTGAGTGGTCCAAAGTTATGTTCTCTGATGAGAGTAAATTTTGCATTTCCTTTGGAAATCAGGGTCCCAGAGTCTGGAGGAAGAGAAGAGAGGCACACAATCCACGTTGCTTGAGGTCCAGTGTAAAGTTTCCACAGTCAGTGATGGTTTGGGGTGCCATGTCATCTGCTGGTGTTGGTCCACTGTGTTTTCTGAGGTCCAAGGTCAACGCAGCCGTATACCAGGAAGTTTTAGAGCACTTCATGCTTCCTGCTGCTGACCAACTTTATGGAGATGCAGATTTCATTTTCCAACAGGACTTGGCACCTGCACACAGTGCCAAAGCTACCAGTACCTGGTTTAAGGACCATGGTATCCCTGTTCTTAATTGGCCAGCAAACTCGCCTGACCTTAACCCCATAGAAAATCTATGGGGTATTGTGAAGAGGAATATGCCAGACCCAACAATGCAGAAGAGCTGAAGGCCGCTATCAGAGCAACCTGGGCTCTTATAACACCTGAGCAGTGCCACAGACTGATCGACTCCATGCCACGCCGCATTGCTGCAGTAATTCAGGCAAAAGGAGCCCCAACTAAGTATTGAGTGCTGTACATGCTCATACTTTTCATGTTCATACTTTTCAGTTGGCCAAGATTTCTAAAAATCCTTTCTTTGTATTGGTTTTAAGTAATATTCTAATTTGGGATTTTCCTTAGTTGTCAGTTATATTTCAAATGTTTATTTCTTTTAATTTTGATGATTATATCAGTCTGTGTGTAATGAATGAATATAATGTACAAGTTTCACTTTTTGAATGGAATTAGTGAAATAAATCAACTTTTTGAGGATATTCTAATTATATGACCAGCACCTGTATATAGGTTTTATAGACAGACAGATTGAGAGTGACTTTTGAAGGAACAGCACCACATCCTCTTGTAACACTGTTTGAAGAATTTATCCTCCAGAATCTGGCAGTAAGTTTTGGGAGTTCATTTTTAGTCCATCTCCTACCTTAAAGTCTGTTTTTCAGAGATGGACTAAAAATGAACTCCCTGGTTTGGAATTGGTAAGATGTGCCTGGAAAAAAATATGGTAAAAAAAAATCAACTTGCCTAATAATTCTGCACACACTGTATTATATGATAAAAATGTTGTTGTTGTTGTTGTTTTTTTTGTTTTTTTTGACCAGTTTTAAAGTTTTTTTACATTCTTGTTCCTGAAATCAAAGGAACAAATCAAAGGATCAAACCCAGATAGCGTGGTGACATTGATGTAATGTTGAGTTTTGATCCAAACCATCATTTTGGTTGAGATTGACATTGCAGTGTTCATTGTTTCAACATTAAATGTGGGTGCAAACGTGATATTGAACCAACATCACCTCATAATGTTGATTCAATGATACTATAATTTTTTTTTTTTTTTTTTTTTTTTTTTTTGAAATCTCAACATTGTTTCAACATTAACTGAGGGTGCAAAAGGGATGTTGAAAAAATATCACTTTGAAATGTTAATTCAATGCAATTAGTGTTGACACATCAACACTGACTCAACATTGTTTCAATGATTACATGCTATCTGGGAAGGTATCCCAATCTTACTAAAATGTTTTGAACAACACAACCTGATTTTATCCAGATCAAAACCAAGATTGGATTTTGTGATCTAGTCTGGTTCAGAATCCTTTTTTCCTTTTAAATTCCCCCATCTCATATTATTTCCATCACCATGTCCCTTTAGGGGCTCTGTAGAGCACTAGTAATCCAGATTTGGTAATCTGAAAAGGTGTGTATCTGGATCAGGGTGACCCAATCCAATTTTGCTTTGAAAAACCAGCACAAAAGTAAGATGGATTACCTGATCCTGGATAGCAAAACATTATTTTAAAACAATTTACACTCATATTTACTTAACTTTTCATTACCTTATTGTAAATTTGATCATTAGTGTTCAAAATTTACCACATGCTACCACAATTTGAGTAACGGCAGACTATATGCTATGCGGACTGAAATATTCGAATTTGTTTTTGTTTTATTTTTTTTTTTTTTTAACATAAACCAAATTACATTAATGAATATAATTGTGTTTGGAGTTTGTCTGGTCTGAAAAGGTCTGATTTGAAATTACTTTCGGTTTCTCATTACTTTTTTTTTTTTTTTTCGCGCAATGTTGTGCAAAGTGATATGAAATGACCAAGACAGCCTGAATGAAAGAATGGTTAAAAAAAAAACTTTCAGGGAAAATTATTATTCATTTTAATAAACTTTGTTTGAACAGACATGGTCTTTAAACGGTTTGTTTGAGTAATTTCTGCCTGCTACAGGAACAGTATGAAAGTGAAAGTGACAGTCTAATTTCAAAATCATATGAAATATATAAAAATGGAATATGAAATGCCCAAATAACTGTAATAGTGAAAGTATTAAAACTTACTTACTTTTTAGCAAATCTTTGAAACATGTCGATTTCTGATCGCTTGTTGAAACAGATCTGGGGCACGTTCAAGCTCAAACAGGTGCGCAACGTTTTGCCAGAGGTTTTGCTACGGTTTTTTGCTACGACATGTTTCCTGGAAACGGTGTGCAACGGGGTTTGAGATACGCTTTCTCTTGTTTGGTGGGTGTGTCAAAAATGTTAGCCCAATCAGCAACAACATGTATTTATGCTGCGTTCACGCCACCTCGTATTTACTGGAATCTTGAGATGACAACACGTGACGTTATATTCAGAGCAATTAATTGAATATGTAATTTGTTTTTAAAAGAATTTATGAATAAATCTTGTGCAATTATGCTAATACAAACGGGAAACCTTTGTTTTCAGTTGATAAGCAATATTACCCCAACAAGCAAATGTAAACATCTCAATTGCATTGACTGTAAATTTGCAACAAACAAATGTACAGATGTCCTATTTTTGATTACAAGCCTAGAGAACATTCTCAACTCAACCTCAGAGAGCAGTTAAAAAATACTTATTCAAAAAATAGTTGTTCCATATGGTATAATACATTATTATAATATGGTAATAATTATCATGATCCACATCCACATATTACCATGAATAAAAATAGCCTACTATTTTTAAAAATATATAAGAACATAATTAAGTGCATTCATTTCTGTCATGCATCTGGCAAAAAGGCTTTGTTGACTATGCATTTTACCTTTGAAATCAAAGACAAGTGCAACTCTGGCATCACCGGTGTATCTTTCATACTTCTCATTAGACGCTTTTCCACCGTCGGGCCAAACCGTTCTCTTTGCTTTTTCCGTTTCGTTTTCCACTGTGGGGCTGATAACGGAACTCTTTGGAATGTAATACAAATGAGTAAGTCGTTCCCTTGGTAACGCAAGAGTTTACACACGATATGCGATGTAAATAGTGACCGCGTTATAGAGGATGATCAGTTATTTATTTTATTTGTATGATTAATTTGTGTTCACGTCGTTGCTCATAAAATGGTACGGTTGCCAAGATACAGGGGGTGGGTCAGCTTACCCACTGGCTCATCTTACCCCACTCTCCCCCTAGTCTTTTTTGATTAGCCAACCATACTGTACTGTACTTCTAGAATGCGACGTCACTACTCGCATTCTAGCAGTACAGTTCGGCATGGTTGGTTACCAAATTACCAAAAAGTACCATTTTATTGCCATGTGACCATATATTTTAGAACCACCCATCATTTCTGCCATGACTGTGAAAAGGAGAAGCACATGGGAGGAGTGGAAGCCGCTTATTTACTTTAAAAACTGTTTTTGGCTTGTCAAAGTAAAAATTTAACATAACAGATGTAATGGCTGTTTCATCAAAGCAAATTTGTCCAGGTCTAAAACTATTTATGATGCATATTGGTGATTTAGCAACGTATAAAATCATTTAGCCAAATATTATCCTGAATTGGTAAGCTAGCTAGCTTTTCCTAAAATGGTAGCTATGGGGCAAAGTGAGCCAAATGCTGTGGGGTAAATTGAGCCAGCGTTTTAACTTACCCCCCACCATAAGGCAATGAATTTAAGTTAAATCTGTAGTATGAACTGGTGTCATTTCAATGTAATATTACGCAGCTGGTTTAGTTTATCTTTATTTTTGAGTTTATTTGATAGGAATAGTGTACAAATACACCAAATCCTTCTCTGATACGAACCAGAGGATGTTTAATCATTTATATCTTTCCACCTGTAGTCTGTAATGGCCTAACATGATTGACATTACAGAAAAACTACCATGTCAAGAACCTTTTGACTAAAATTTTTATTAGTTTCAGTGACATTTATTCATTCTTATTTATAGTTTTTATTTAATTTTACTCAACAAACTCTCTGTTTAGTCTGTTTATAGGAAGGTCACAACTTTGATGTTCAACATATTGTTTCAGAAATGCAAACAATTAAAGATACTGAAAATTCAACTTCATTTGGTTGGTTTTATGTTGTTTAATTTAGCTTTAAAAAAGGAAAAGAAATATTTGTAAAATATTTTTACAAAGAATATTTGTAAAAGGAAACTTGATTATTAAATTAGTTTTAAAAATAGGTACATTATCTTTCAAATTTCACATGGGTTTGATTCAGATTCAGTTAGATGGTCAGTTTACACCCACCTACTGACTCGGATCAACTTACCCCTAACCTGGGGTAAATTGAGCCAGAGGAACACTTTTTTTATAAGAAGCCATATTTTTAGAACCCTTTGTCATAGAACTATTCTGATCATTTAAATGATAGGAAACATCCTGAAATTACTTTAAATACTTTCATTGTCCTTCTGCCTCATTTTCCCTTATCTTGAGGACCACATAAGTAAAAAATGGCTCATCTTACCCCACTCTCCCCTACAGAATAACACAGGACGCGTCAATCTTATTGTTTTGAATGGGAGAAAGTGCAATGCGCAATATGGTGGAATAAGTCCCGCCCAAATAAGAGCCAATCGGCGATTGGTAAAGCCGATCGGCCGTTAGAAGCTCTGGTTCCTATAGGAACAGTCAGACGCTCGCCTCAGAAATGAGATGGGAGACGCGCATTTAGGACTGTGCATGCGCATTAGCTTGATCTAGCCTGAAAAATACAGTTTTTTTTGTCATGATTCGAGCGTTTAGAAACAAAATTTATGAGACAATTGTTGCCAGATTTCATTGGTGATTTCAAATATGAAATTTAATCGAAAGCTTGGCAAACAGCTTTGGAGAATTTGATGTTTCCCCATTCAAAGAGCTGCACCGAGAGGCGTTTCAAAGATGGCCGTCGAGTGAAATGACTTGTCTTAAAGGGACTTTGGGCTAATTCCAGGCCGAAAACCGTTTGTAATCGTGCCGTGCCGTACCAGGCTCAAGTGGAAATACAAGTGGACCCGTTCCTTACCATTCTTAGAACCGACGGTGGAAAAGCAGATTTTGCGCATTAAAATCTTTCGTTACAGATTTCATTTCCAAACAAACCAAACATATGGCGGCCCCTTGAATTTGGTAAAAAGATTATCTGTTTACCATCTTGACTGGAAACTACGATTTTTACTGTCAATTTTATGTTTATTTTTGCTAATTTTAGTAAACTAACATTAGCGTGCACATCCTACGCTGTAATTAATGCGGGGATCGCCTGGAAATAGCGACCTCTCCTGGTTTGATTTAGTAATAACATCATAAGCTGAACGCAATCTTTTCATTACTTACTTTTCAAATGTTTTAAAATTGATCACCCGAGTGGGTCGGTGGGCCTTATGCAGTCTGCGGGCCACCAGTTGCCCATCCCTGGCCTAAATGAATGTACAGCGGTCAGGTGGTACAGCAGCCACATGGTACATGTGGGAGCTTTTAGAAAACTCCCAGCCTACAAGCTGTAATAACGAGCTCTATGAGGACGTGAACACATTTTACAAGCTAGAATCTCGTAATTACAGGAATTACGAGGTGGCGTGAACGCACCTACAGTTGTAGCCTACTGCAACTACATTTAATCTTTTTCTCATCAAACAGCCAGACTAATAAATGGCTCGACACAACCTGTACGGTCCATGTAATAAGCAGAAACGAGAAAATTACGCATTTAGTCTATTCGTAAAAAACAAAAAACAAAAAAAAAAAAAAAAAACGGAATTAGGTTTGATTTTTCGTTTTTAGGTTCAGAGGTAGGCAGGCAGAAAGCTTTTGAAAGAGACAGTTGCGATAAACTTTGATCTCGCCTAAGGCCCTGTCCCAAATGGCACACTTCTATGCACTTTCGGTCTTGTGGACTTACAATGGCTGCCACATGTGCATGTCTGTTAAAGGCCCGGGTATACTTCTGCTGAATCCCAAATGGCACACTCTGGCCTTGTATTGATAAGCCAATTACGGGAATGACACCATTTAAGATGCTCTTGCAAGGACCAATACAGGATACAGGTACAGGTTCAATCGCTGCCATTCACAAGGTCACACAATTATTGAGTGAACTTTCAGAATGATAAAGGCACGATGGAGAAGGACACTTTTTCAGCTTTGGAGGTGAAAGTGGGCTTTTGCACCAAAGTGGTGATTGTATGTGCATTTTTGCATTAATGTGAGGATGCAGAAGACGCTGCACTTCCATCCCCACCTTTGACTTCATCTGACTCAGCAGTACTTCAGGACAGACCTGCAGCCCAGTTTAGGGACAGACTGGCTACACATATTTCTGCTCCTGTTTATGGTCAGTTTCCTCTGGTAGACCATGACTACACACAGTGATTGAGCAGATTATTGCCATTTTTTCCTTTAAGAGTTTATTGTAAACACTTAATTAGTACTGTTGAAAAAGTAATTTTTGGATGCATCTACCTCAGTTTATATGGTGCTTGTTAACGTTATAACTGCAATTTTTTTGTTTTGTATTGATTTATTTTTTTATAAGGATTTCATGTAAAACGTGTGGCATTAAATCTTTTAACTATGTTATGTCTTTGTTAAATTAGAATTATTGAAGAACAAATATCAATCTAGTTTATCAGTTAGCCATATCACTCTGAAAGCAATTGGAAACGTTTAGCTATCCCACATGACAACTTCATCAATACAAGTGAATAGAGAATAGAGCAGAGAACACCACTTAAGGCAAAATCGGAAACAAAACTAACAATTTGCTAATGTACAATTGTAAACATAATTATGTGAAAACAGGCAATTATCACAAATTAGAAGCTATATTCCCATTACTTGTAGAACAGTGTCCAATCTCACCAAGCACCAATTAAAGTATTTTTTTGATGATAATCTTTAATGTAGACAGAATAATGGCAAATTGTGAGTCTCAAGAGCATACACATAAATCTGTGAAACAATACAACAATAACATAAACTTGCATAACTTGCCACCAGCAACATAGAGCGCAGTTACTATGAGAATCAAAATCAATCAATACCTGAAATAGCATAACCTACAAACTGAAATAAATACAAAAAACAAAAACAGAGATTAATTACTACTTATTGTTTTATCATATGGTCCACTAATTTATCTAATATTGAAAGCATCTGGTCCATCTGCCTTTCTGCTCTTAGAGACTGCTGTTCCCCCTTTGCCTCTGCTTCCATCTGACGGCAGTCTTGCTTGGCTTCTATTTCTTTGATAACCTCAAGGGAGGTTACCTCACTACGCCTCTTTCTATTTGAGGGGTTTTTCTCCATCCCTGCACTTGGCCTTGTGGTGAATCCCCTCCGGTGTTGTAGATCCGTAGGTATGATCAGACAAATGCATTAAACAGTCCTATGTAACTTATAAAACTTGCACTTTATTTCATATTAAATTGATTCCTGTTACAAAGTAGTGTTTGTAGTGTACTGAAAATACCTTGTATTTCCTTTTTTTTTGGCTTGTTGAGGAGTGAGAATGTCTTGCAGTCCCATTGCTTTAATAATCTCTTTAACAGACAGAATACAAAAATGGGTACGCAGTGATTTCTTACAACAGCAAATGTGCTACTGCAGAACACTGACTTACTCAAACCACCTTTTGTGGTGGACTATTACCTTTTATAGTTCTGTTTTTATGCCACAAAAATACTTATATTTATTAGGTAACCGCTTATGCATATTTACTTGTAAAATTCAATTAAAATGCAGAAGAAGAATTTATATAAAACTACAATAAACTGTCAGGAGTGTATAGAACCTCAAGAGATTCTTGAACATGACAAAATTCCTTGCATTCCTTGCTGTATTATACCAAAATAATGGAATATAATTAAATAATGACATCACACCTGAATAATGGGAAAATGGTATTGCCTTAATTACCCGCTATAAGAGTATTCAGTTTCAGGCAGTAGTCCACCATATATGTTTAAAAGTTTTCATTATCAATTGTGCTATTAATCAAAGTCATGTCTGGATGATTTATGATGATAATCTTTGTAATTATACCTTAACAAAACTCACACCTAAAAATCTTCTTCTCTGCCATGCCACCGTAAGTCAAACAGCCACAAAACTCCTCCCCTCATTTATCTGATTGGGCATTCGCAGTGATTCCTGGGTAGGAAAATTGTGTGGAGGGTGCGAAAGTGCGGGCTTCGCTGAAGTCCGCATCGAAGGCACAAAGGCGGCACTGAGTCGTGTCATCAACGGGACATTCACTGGGCAGGATCGAAGAAGAAAAATAGCATCCTTTCAGTTTTATTGCTCCTTTAACGGCGTGATTTTTTTCCCAAACCAGTTCAGTGGAAATCGCGCCCTGGAGCTGATTCTAAATATTTCATTGGCCATGTCAATCACAGTGACGATTGCCTACACCAAACACTGATCCCTAAACCTACCCGTCACTGTAATCTCAGCCAATGAAATTGGTTGCAGGGCGGGATTTCCGCTGAACTGGTTTGGGGGGAAAAATCACGCGCTTTAACGTATCTGTCCCGCAGATTCTTCCATCGCTGTCTGCAAAACGCTTCCTCCTTTCCCATATTCTTAATTATCTCCCTCCATGAATTTGTTGCCCTAAACACATCTTTATACTCTTTCAAACATGAATTGTACAAATGTGGGTACTTTCTGATTTCTTTGCACAAACGCTCATCAAGTTCGCCATCCATTGTTGTGTTTTCCTCCTTGTTTTAAGTGTGTTGTTTTTGAATTGCTCTTTCCACACTCTTCTTCGACGACTGCACACTGTGCTCAGTACTGTGCGTATTGCCACCTAGTGGACTCTTCTTTCCTGCTTGCACATGCGCTGTTGCAAGCACCGTCCGTGCAGTCTCAAAATTTGGGCTGCACTCGGACTGGGTGTGCGGAAGTCTCCGAGCCCTCCAGATGACAAAAATTATGTCATGTGGACAGTGCAAGAACACGGACGGCCGAAGTATACTTTGGGCTTAAGTCCACGAGACCTTAGGGTGTCCCACTTGTCAATTTTAGGCCCTCAATATGCACTTTTGCTGAGCCAGCACTGGTGCGAGCTTCGCGGCAGACTTCTTCCCGACAGTCAAAGCAGCGTTAAGTCACGAAAGAAGACCGCCATTTGGGACAGGGCCAAAGACTATCTTGCCCACCCGCTGCCATGGAACTCTCAATCAGGATTGCCAAGTTCGCGGTTAATTTATATATAAATTGTATTTGACTGAAATGTTTGGATTGTATTTTTTATTCTACCAATGATAAAACTAAATGATGAGTTTGGTGAGGAAGGGGCCTTTATGAAAACTGCCTGTTTATGAGTACTACTAGGCTATTTAGTGTTTTTCAAGTTAAAATTGTGTACGCATAACAGTGAATGTCATGTATTTAGGCATGGGAGAGGGATATGTTGAGTTTTGATATTTGGATAGGAAAATTGGACAGCAATTTTCATTGAATTGTAAAGCATAACGTGCACTGATTTGTACCAAAGACTTTAGATAGGCTAAGATGATGCACTTATTATTACTAATGATTATGAATGGGAGAAAGTATCGTGAAGTAATGTTCCTACAGGTCCCTACAGGCTGACTCACCAATTTTTTTGCTCTGTTTTTGGTACAATTAACAAATTACATGGATCATGATCAGAGTGATCTTGCTGAATAGTTACTTACCATAATGGCAAAAGTATGTTGAGGCAGTAGTACTATGAAGACATTTTTCAAAAGAGAACTCAGCATATCAAATTGTGCTCAGATTTGCAAAGAACTAACGTGAAAGTGCATAAAACTGAGCAACAGAAGCTCATGTATATAAATTGATGTGAAATGCACGGGTCAATCACAGCAACGTCACAACCACAGTATCCAATCAAACAGCTGAACGCAGACATTCCGGAAACCGTGAGCCAATGAACACCAGCAGGGAACTTGCACATTAGGTGTAATCATGTGTAAAGGGAATAATAGTTCGAGTCGAAATCTCGAACAGAAAAGTAGGTCAAGTTGCGGAGTTTCAGAAAGATTTAATATATCACACCACGGCCATCTTAGATTTATTTAAAACATGGAGAAGAAGCAGACCATCAATTTTGGAGCGGGACCGGCTAAACTTCCACAGTCGGTAAGTGCATCCCCAGAATATCGATAACTTAGGAAAAAGTATTCATTCTTTTTGTATGTATTTTTAGTGAAGTTTTGTTTATGCGTCATCGCGTTTGTGGAGTACGCAGTGCGTGATATCATATCAATACGCGGTACGATTACATTATCTTATCAGCTACAAACCACTAATGTGCATGCAAAATCGGCATGCAGAACTGTTTTATGATACAGTAGTGTGCAAAGTCGTTGTGCATCATTTGGGATGCAGGCTTTGGATGCACTGTAAGCATTAGAATAATGCTGGTGAGTGTTGTTGGTCTAGATGCATGCGCAATGTTGCATCAGCCACAACTTGGCATTCAGAGTCGCCTGTTGACTGAGGAGTGCCAAGTCTCTTGATGTCCAAATAGACATGTTAATTTTTTGAAAATACTTTTAAACTCTCGATTCAGAGAACATAAATGCCAATGAATGTAGTTTAAGGACCTGATAAAGAGTCGACATGTCTTGATTTCTTATGAAAAATGTAAAACAGGTCTCTGCGTGTCTCTGAATATGTTTGTTGGTTGAATGATCAGTAGCTTGCCTTTTCTCATTAACCCTAACTCGTTAACTGTGAATGAAGTGGTTGTTTACTTCACAGAAATAGGTTTAGTTGCCTCTACAGTGCCCAGTTAAATTTTGACTCCCTGCCAAATTATGACCCCTCTCGTTGAGGCCGGTACCTGATTGAATAAATCCTCCCCCACCCCCACTCCTGTGTTCTGACGACTGTGCTACGAAAAAATGCTACCTAGTGATGGGGAATCGACTCCAAGAGAGTCGATTCCTAGTGTCGGAGTCGACTCCGGCACAGGAATCGACTCCTTTGCTGTGTCAGAGAGTTTTATCCTACTTGTAGCTTACTTTTACAATCAAATAATTGTATACATACCTCCGTGCCAGCTTTTTCATCAGTTTTATATTAATTTGGTTTGCCATAACCAAACTAATCAAGTTAAACAATTTAACCATAATTATAAAATATAGCTGCAAGCAGCAATTAATGGGGTTCAAGAGTTTTAAGGCATTTAAGCACATGCGTAAAAAGATTTTTTTGTTTTATTTAGCAAGCCTGTAACCATCTCGATCTCGAAAAGTACAGCCAATACGGCAATTTACCAGAGGAAATATATATATATATATATATATTTTTTTTTTTTAAGCTTTTTATTAGCTATCAAGGTTGAGCCAAAAACCTAGGACTAGTTCGCCAAAGTTGGTTTTGGAAATAATCTCCAATATTTAACGAACGATTCGATGGACAACGGCGGTCCTAGAGGCAAAGTTCTACAATGTGGTACGAATTTTGTGGGCATGCGCGAAAAATTGTTCGATACACGATCGTTTGCACACGTGAAAAACACGAAGGCGCCCCCGGTGGCCGATTTCTTTAGAATTTCTCACAGACGTCTAGGGCTGTGAGTCAAACAGGCCCAGCGAGTTTCGCTCCGATTGGCCTCCGTCAGTGCTCAAAATTCAGTGGCCGCTGGCGAACATGTTTTTCGAGATACGTCTATGCCCTCATTGACAATCATGGCACCTCGGACAAAGACACTGCATGCCAATTTTCAAGTCGATCGGACTAACTTTGAACTTGTTTTTGATAATTATTGACAGTCCGACTCCAGAGAATCTTGCTGCACTGGTTTGGCTCCGATCGGGCCAAAAACCTATAGGACTAGTTCACAAAAGTAGGTTTTTCAAAAAATCCAAAATACCTGAAAATTTCGCAGAATGACGAGCGAATCCAAGGCATGCATCTTGTCCATCTTGAGCCAAGGATTCCAATGATATACGACACTTGAGCCTAACGCCTAACGGTTCAGGAGTTATGAGCCATTTTGTACTTTTGACCGCTGTAGCGCCCCCGTCAGGCCGATCGGGGCGAGCCTTGGTGACGTTATAGAAGGTGTGAGTACTACCAGCCTCTCTACGACTTATGGTTTGGTCTGCCCGATCACTTTTAGGGGAGAATGCTGATCCTTGGAAAATGTAACAATTGCAATAGGCTTGAACCCCTAAAAAAACCGCCAACAAGAGTAAACACAATAGGTCTTGCCTACATTATTGTATGTATTATTTTAGACTAACATTAGGTATTGGTTTTTAGTATCTTGATCTCTCTTGTTCAAGCAGCTTTTTTGCGCTGTTGAAAATGTGCTTATCGCCCTCGCCTGACCGTTTAGATAAATTAATTAATTTGCATTACCTTCTCTCTTGTTTATTTTAACTCTGAAATAATATTCGTTCAAGGCTTTTTTTCTTGTGACTTTCCCCTCTTTAAAATTGGGCATTTTTGGCAACAACTAGGAAATGATGGCGACTCATCATTCCAAGGTAATTTGGCCTGTCACGCTAAAATGTGTTTTAATAAATGTAGTTTTAGGCTACGTGTCAATGAAAAAAAAGAATAGCCTACATTCAGTGTTTAATAATGATGGCAATATTCTTATCGCAGACCCTGTTTTGACTTAAAGTAAATGGAGAAAATGGAGTCGATTCCGGGAGTCGATTGTTGGGAGTCGTGATGAATTGGAGTCGACTCCGAAAAACACCACGAATCAAACACCCCTACTCTGTCAGATTGTGCTACCAGCACAATATTCATGTGGTGTGATGTGGTTTGAGGCTTTATTTTATTAAGCTACCTACCCCAAACCCTAAACCTACCCTTAAAAAAATTCAAATATACTGTTGGTAGCACAATCTGATAAGTAGCATTATTCGTCAGAACACCGGCTGACGCTACTGAAAGCTTTTACTGATCGCAGGGGCCATTTCACATTGGTTTCATAGGTTGTCCAACATGTCCATCCTTTTATCTGGCTTTTTATCTTCCTCTGAGCTTTCTAGGATACTGAACCTTAAGATGGTCACAAACAGAAAGACTTTAATTCAAAAGTCAGTTCTAAAGATATAAAAATGTAATATATGGATATAAAGATATTTTTCATTCCTAGGTTTTATTCCAAGCACAGAAGGAGCTGCTGGATTACAGTGGCACCGGGATAAGCATTCTTGGTAATGATCTGCATTTTAAATATATAAGTTTGCATGTGCAGTGCAGTGTTTTTGGAGGTGTTTACTGTTTCTCTTTACATCAAATCCAGAAATGAGCCACAGGTCATCTGATTTCACCAAGATCATAAACGCTGCTGAAAACCTTCTCCGTGAGCTTCTGTGAGTGTTTACGTTTCGTGAAACTATCCCTCCATTGGAGATTAATGTCTTTAATGTAGATTAATGTAAATTTTGTGTTCACTCTGAATAGGAATGTACCTGAAAACTATAAGATACTGTTCCTGCAAGGTGGAGGCTCGGGACAGTTCAGCGGGGTTCCTCTCAATCTGATTGGTCTGAAAGAGGACAGGTGTGCTGATTATCTGGTCACGGGCACATGGTCTGCAAAGGCGGCCAAAGAGGCAGAGAAGTATGGGAAAGTGAATGTGATCCATCCAAAACTGGATAGTTACACCAGTGAGTAATCAGAGTATAGCAAAGTATTTTTAATTGCTGAGAGGTGCTTTTGTTACAAAGAAGATTTTCTTTAAAAATACTGTTTGTCAGAAAGCCATCCTGAATATATTTTACAATCTTTCCAAAAGCAAAAAAAAAAAGAAAGAAAAAGAAGCACACTTTAGCATACATTAAAACAAATAGAACTTTTACATACATTAACACACATTTACATACATTAACACATTATACTTAAGTACAAACTAAAGGAAATGTTTTTTAGACACTTGACTGCATGTTAATTGCAATTAAATGAAAATGTATTATAGTTTAAATTTATATAAAATGCAATTAGCTGAACTTTATAGTGTTTTTTGACTCAGGTCAGTAGACTTTAAGTGCGTCTTTATATATCATTTCATAATTACTTCTGTTTTCTAATGAAATATAGTTGGTGTACTACTACTAGAAACTACATAAATTTATCCACTAACCATTCAGAAACTTCCAGTTTCATTCTAAAAGTTGTAACTTCTTCCTGAGTCTCTCCATCAGTGTCGACTCCGGTTTGAACAATGTAAGGCTGAACACCGTTACTGACAATCCTCATTTTGGCTGCGTGAGATTCTCCAGCTTTGTTTGTAGTTGAGCAACCAAAACGCAGGGTTGCCATGTTTTTCACAACAAAACCTGTGCAATTGCTACTCAAAACTAGCTCAAAATGAGCCCAATAGCATTTCAGGGGGTTCCCACAGTAAAAATCGCAATCCTGGGGGTAAAATCCATGTTTTTGGCAGGGTTCCCCTGGTAAAATTCGCATTCCAGGGGCTAAATATCATGTTGTTTGGGGTCGCTTCAACCCGCGGACATGAAAAACAGCACATGGCAACAGTGTTAAAGTAGCCCAATTCCGCGGGAAAAACGCAGACTTGGCAACCCTGCCAAAGCATGAGCTGTTAAAGCTCCACCCTCTTCTGGAAAGGGGGTGGGGAGCAGCAGCTCATTTGCATTTAAAGTGACACACACAAAAATGGCGTGTTTTTGCTCACACCCAAATAGGGGCAAATTTGACAAGCTATAATAAATGATCTGTGGGGTATTTTGAGCTGAAACTTCACAGACACATTCTGGGACACCAGAGACTTAAGCATGACTTTTAGTGATGAAGCAAACTTTGTTTTCTTAGAAATCCCAGATAGTAGCACTTGGTCATTGAATCCTTCGGCGTCGTACGTCTATTACTGCTGCAATGAGACGGTGCACGGCGTGGAGTTTAACTTCATCCCGGACACCAAAGGAGTGGTGCTCGTCAGTGATATGTCATCCAACTTCCTTTCCAGGCCGGTAGATGTGTCAAAGGTTGGTGATGCTTCTTCAAACATGCATTTTTTGGTTTGCTATGCTAAGTTCACCATCTTTATCATAAAAGTGCCAGTATATTATACTGAATTATCTGTAGTTTTTTTTTTAACATAATTGCTAGTTAAGGCTGTGAGTCTCTGTTGATTTCCACAGTTTGGTCTGATATTTGCTGGCGCACAGAAGAATGTCGGCTGTGCAGGTGTAACGGTTGTCATTGTCAGAGAGGATTTGATGGGCAAGGCCTTGAAAGAGTGCCCGATTATACTGGACTATCAGGTGCAGGCTGGCAATAACTCGCTCTACAACACTCCTTCATGCTTCAGGTGTGTCTTTTCTTTGTTCATCATATTGTGTCTCTGTAGTCTTCGTTAATTACTTATGCATATGTCAGCTATGATCAAAAAGCAATAGTTTAACTCAAAGCCGTAACCATGACTTGAACACTGGGGCGAGGACCATGATGTTTTCAATTCAAAATGGCGAAATTTCTCTTTCACTGCTAAAACGAAAGCGTCGCATCGGAATTCACGCTCATCTTCTGTGAACAGTAAGCCCCGCCTTCTTTGACTTGATTGGCCAGTTCACTCATTCTGACAGTGATGAGCGCTGTTAGACCGCTGAGGCAGACCAGCCTAAAAATTTAACTTTTAAAACTTTTTTTGTTTTGGGGGACAATTTGGACATTTCAAATTTTTGTTTTTAATCCTGTGATCAAAGCTGAATTTTCAGCATCATTATTCCAGTCTTCAGTGTCACATGATCCTTCAGAAATCATTCTAATATGATGATTTAGTGTTTAGGAATATTTCTGATTATTATCAATGTTGACAACAGTTTTTTAGGATTCTTTGATTAATCGAAAGTACTAAATCCTGGATGTATAAAGTTTGTGAAATTGTGAAGGAGAGACAATAGTAGCCTGCATAGAGTTATTTTAAAGTTTATGTTAGTGCAGTTGTTGTCAAATAATGATATGCAAATATTTGACGTCTGAAAGCACATCTCAATTGTTCTTTCATTGATTACTATTAATGTAATTATTGATTGAACATTGGTGTCTTTTTATTATACTTCAATTCGGCAGTTTAAATAAAGCAATACGCCACTAAATTATATAATCAGTGTTTTTACATCAGCTACATTTTGAGAAGATGCAAATGGTAAGTATATGCCATAATAATTATAATTGAACCATTATTTCAAGTTCATACGTCTATTTAAGATTGTCAAGAAATATATCAACTTGGTGCATTAATTTAGAATTTAGTTGATAGAAATGAGTGAATATCCAACAGTGAATTGCGCCTTTTTTTACAACAGCTTTAATGGCATCCAGTCAGATACATTTACAGTGGTTTTACCATTTTTAATTACGGCTTTGTTTGCATCTTACATCTTACAATCTTGTGGCTCATTTCAGGTTCTGTTTATAGCCTCCACACAGATCATCTGTTCCAGCTTACAGGGATATGAGGAAGAATCTTGGGGATAAAATATTAAAGACAATACTTTCCTTTTCTAAATTTCAGCAGGAGCCCCTTTTTAATTTAGTGTGTGCTAAATAGACTCCTCATCATTTAGTATTAACCTTTCAGGAATGATAACTTGTACATTCTTGTTTTTCGTGCAGTATTTACATCATGGGCTTGGTTCTGGAGTGGATCAGGGACAATGGAGGGGCAGACGCCATGGAACAGCTAAACAAACAGAAATCTGACATCGTCTATGACATCATCAACCGCTCCAATGGATTCTACTCGTCAGTGATCAGTGATTTTGACTCAATCACTTCCTAACATTTTAGACCACAATTCTGCAGATAAAATGTAATCTTCTTGTACAGAAGGTTATTCCCAATGTATAATATTTAAACACTAATCATTGTGTTGATATTTAAGTTAATAATAAAAAAAAAGAAAAAAAAGTATTTTAGTATAATCACAATCAGTTGTTGTTATAATAAAAAAAGAATAATTAACTAATGCAAAAAAAAATGACTTTCTTCCTCAGTATTTTTGTCTTGTTTTCCAGCACAAATATCTAAACATTCTTTTGATGCTTTTACTTGAGAAGTCAGAATGACTTGAACTGACTGATAATTTTTTCAGTAAACAAGACTTTATATATTAAGTGAGTTTTTGCTTAAAACAAGAAATATCTGTCAGTGAGGAAAGAAAAATTATCTTGTTTTTCCTTTGAATTAAGTTTATTTTTCTGACCCCTTTGGCAGATATTTGGCATAAACTCGCTTCATTTTCAGAAAACAAGACTTTTCGTCATTTTTGCTTTTCAAGTAAATGTATCTGGATTTAAGTATGTTTATTTGTGCTGGAAAACAAGACAAAAATACTGAGGAAGAACATTGTGTTCTCTGTGCAGACTTTTGTTTTTGTCAAAATGACTTCTCACCCTTTTCTCACTTACTTTTCTCACTCTTTCAGATGCCCTGTTGACGTGGCATGTCGGAGCCGCATGAACATTCCGTTCCGTATCGGAAAGAAGGAAGGAGATGAAAGTCTTGAGAAGTCATTCCTGGATGGTGCCTCTAAACGTGGCATGATCTCACTTAAAGGACACAGGTGAAAATATGACGTTTGTTTTTCTAATTAATGCAATCTTATAGTTATTGCACACTAGTTTATCAACAAACATTTTCAGTTGCTTTTATGAAGGAGTAATGCTACACAAACCACACTGAATAACTCCTGATGTATCTGTCAAATGTACTGACAAGCATTTATGCTTGTCAAGAGATAATCCACGAATGCTTCGCATTAAAATCATTTAATGCACAGCTAGCCATGGATTACCCTGTTGCCAAAAGCGGGCTATTTAAGACACTCTTTTTTAAATTTATTTTAGTTTAGCACCTGGTATTCCCAGGTGGTCTCTGATCCAAGTACTAACCAGGTCCGAACCTGCCTAGCTTCCGAGAATTAGCAAATCGAGGGAAATAAACAGTTGATCGTCCGCACGAATTAGCAAATCGAGGGAAAGAAACAGTTGATCGTCCGCACGAATTAGCAAATCGAGGGAACAAAATAGTAAATCATCCGCACGAATTAGCAAATCGAGGGAACGAAATAGTTGATCGTCCGCACGAATTAGCAAATCGAGGGAAAGAAACAGTTGATCGTCCGCACGAATTAGTAAATCGAGGGAACGAAACAGTTGATCGTCCGCACGAATTAGCAAATCGAGGGAAAGAAATAGTTGATCGTCCGCACGAATTAGCAAATCGAGGGAAATAAACAGTTGATCGTCCGCACAAATTAGCAAATCGAGGGAAAGAAACAGTTGATCGTCCGCACGAATTAGCAAATCGAGGGAACGAAATAGTTGATCATCCGCACAAATTAGCAAATCGAGGGAACGAAATAGTTGATTGTCCGCACGAATTAGCAAATCGAGGGAACGAAATAGTTGATCGTCCGCACGAATTAGCAAATCGAAGGAACGAAACAGTTGATCGTCTGCACAAATTAGCAAATCGAGGGAACGAAACAGTTGATCGTCCGCACGAATTAGCAAATCGAGGGAACGAAATAGTTGATCGTCCGCACGAATTAGCAAATCGAGGGAACGAAATAGTTGATCGTCCGCACGAATTAGCAAATCGAGGGAACGAAATAGTTGATCGTCCGCACAGTATCGAGGGAACGAAACAGCACGAATTAGCAAATCGAGGGAACGAAATAGTTGATCGTCCGCACGAATTAGCAAATCGAAGGAACGAAACAGGTTGATCGTCTGCACGAATTAGCAAATCAAGGGAACGCAATAGTAAATTGTGCGCACAATTCTTTTTCTTGCATGTCATGTGCGGGGCTCTGTACAAATCAGTGCTGGACTTGACTAGTTAAGCATTTTGGTAGCGGTGCAAGAAGCAAGTTTTGTTTGTTTATGCACAGTATTTGGTTCAGAATGGACACCGAATATTGTTGCTAAATATTAATGGATTTCCCATGACAAAATGTGATTTTTTTTTTTTTTTCCAGCACACGGTTAACCGCCACTCAGAACTGCTTAGAGAATGCCTGTTCAAATTTGAATTCAATTCCACACAGGATTTAGAGTGTTTAAAATTTAAATTTCAAAATAAAGGGAATAAATGTGAATAATTAGTCAAAATGAAAATTATCACATGATTCTGCTTTGCTTTCTGTGCCATGTCAGTCTGACCTGACTATTAAATAAGTGGAATATGGAAGCAAAGCATGTTTAGATTGTGTTTCTCATGTGTAGTCCTGTCCTGTCTCATGGTTCTTTCACTGTTCTCAGGTCTGTTGGTGGCATCCGAGCTTCCTTGTACAATGCGGTGACTGTTGAAGATGTGAAGGCTCTTGCTGCCTATATGGAAGAATTCCTTAAGGATCACCAGTAGCTTAAAGGCCTTTTTTTTGCAACCTGCATTCGAAAGGGTTTCTTGATTATAGCGCCATTAGACTGAAGTGACACTAACAGCATTTATTGCAACAAGTTGTAGCTGCTGAATGGAATATAACAATTTCTCTTCCATTTGAATGGCACATTGTTGCAAAATGTTCTTTTCTTTTAAACTGACACTTTTATTCAAATTCTAGTGTGCCTTAATGCTTGTAAAATTGTAATTGAATTGTATTCCAAAACATTCCATGTTTTACTAATGTAAATGTATGTTATTAGTAATACTGTGATACAAGCAAAAAGAAAAAATAAAACAATACTAAACTGCTCTACACTGCAGTGTTTATTCCAGAGTAGAGATTTTAAAGGTACATTAACATGCATTATGGATATTAAAGTATGATTTAGAAAATAAATATTCTTAAAAAAACAGTACTGTGGTGGTACCATGGTACTGAAGGAATATCATATTTATGTACCATAAGTATCTTGGTACTACAATGCTTCATGTTTACAATTATTAGTGCTGTGCTTTTGTTATATTAATAAAAGTGTAAATAATGTAATGCAAAAAAAGATTAAACAAAATAAATAAGCTGAGTGAAATACACTGATAAATAAGACATTTATATTACAGCGCAGTAATATAGTGGAAAAAATGTAATGTAACTAGTGCTCTCAAATCGATTAATTGCATCTAACATAAAAGTTGGACATATATATTTACAAGCTTGTATGCTATTTGCGATTAATCGATTTGACAGCACTAAAAGATTTAATATGAAGGGATGTATATTTACATACAATCGGGAAATAAGCACTGCCGCTTTAAATCACGAGAAGAAGAAGAAGCTTTTATTTTGAAGTCACATAGGACCCGGAAGTGGAAAGTGCATACATCGTATAGTGTATTAACAACGATTTTAATATCAGAAATCAAGCTTGTCACTTAAAAAGCAAATAATTAAAATAATCCTTTATTTACGCTTAATTAAGAGCGGAATGGCTAATTTTCATGATCTTATTAATTGAGGACAGATGATTTGACAGAAGTGAAGCCGGCGGAAGTAAGTTAGGGTCAGTCAGTATCAGACACCTGCATGTTACAGTTAGCAGAAAACTCACGGGAATCAAAGATGTCGCGCTCACGTTTATAAAGCAAGACTGGCATCAGATTGGGTGAGTTCGGCATGATCACATTTAACAGGCTGTTGTGTTGTTTTTCATGCTAGTTTGACTCATGTATGACACGGCAGTTCTCACGAGCTGCTCTTTGTCCTCGGGCAAAATCAGCAGTTACACAGAAACTCTGCTCGTGTTTTAATTTACTGTCTGATACTTTAACACCATACACGTAGAAATATTGCGCTATCTGTTCTTTGATCCATGTAAATCCATGTAAACAATTCACACTGACACAGACAGGGCTGGGCGATATGGCCAAAAATATTATCATGATATTTTTTTTTCCCATATCATACGATATCTAATATTTATCACGATTTTAATTGACCATTAATGGGAAAGGAAATGCTTTCCACATATTTGTTAGACCTTGAGAATAAATGTAAACATGTTTGTTCACAGTTAAACTCCATGGAGTAGCTATCTTTTAATTTAGGGCCCTATGATATTTCCCCGTAAATTCTGTGTTTTAAATTTTATTTTTTTGGGATTCTGTGTTTTATGATTTAATACAAATTTGTATAAACTTTAACAATCAAGCTTTTAAAATGTAATCAAATGAAAATATAATGATTAATTTACAACAAAACGTATTTATATTTTTTTGTCAACTAAGATGCTGCACAACAGAACTTTATACATTCAAAACATAAATGAAAAAATATCTTGGTTGTATGATATTCTTTAGATATAATAATATTATTATTACTTTGAGAAGTACATTTTAGTAGTGATGTATTTCTGTCATAATTTCTTCAAGTTAAACCAAACTTTTATTTTGGCGGTTTGTCGTGAAGATCTTATGCTGTGTTCGAAATCACCGTCTATACCCTCTTCCACTATTCAAAATGTTGTCAAAAGTACTGACTTTGATACCAAGTCGGTACTGAAAGTTTGAAAATGTGACACTTTAAAGGTGCAATATGTAAGATTTTTGCAGTAAAATATCCAAAAACCGCTAGGCCAGTGTTATATATTTTGTCCACTTGAGTACTTACAATATCCCAAATGTTTGCAACTATTTGTAAATCGTGAGAAAATTGCAGTTTTAACCAAGGCTCCGGGACGTGTGAGGAGTCGCCTGTCAATTGCGTCTTACCCGCGTTACCCTCGGTACCCTCGGTTTACAGTTTTATTTTGTAGAAACCATGGAAACACCAAAGACACTTTAATATTTACATGTTTTAATAGACAAGGGAACAACTGTTTGGTTACATTTATAGACAGAAAACTAATTATTGTTATATAGTTCAACACGTTTAGTCTTATTGTTTAAATCTAATTTTCTTGGGTTTTTTTTTTTTTTTTTTGCGAGTACCATGCCTCAGAGAAAAACACTATTTTGTGAAGTAGCTAACATAGCATAATCAGATGCAGCTTTATTTTTAGTAATACAGAATTTTCTCCATCATACAATACGTTTTAAAATTAATTGCATGCCATTTATCAACACAAGCCATCCAGCATTTATTAATGACATTCTAAAATCGATCTATATTACTGAAGCGTGTCTCAAACAAGTGTCTCACAGCAGCCGCCGAGCGAACGCACAGAGTAACGTTATAACATTTTCAACACACTCAAATGTATCTAATATGATAAACAGAGCGGTGTTACCTCATACTCATGACCGGAAAAGCGGAAGCGGCGCCGGCGACTGTGGCATAATAAAAGCTCCAGCGGCCTCGTTCAGCTCTCACAACACTCGGTCCTGCTCTGCTTCATACTACAGTAACGTTAATAATCACATCCATGAACATGATTTCTTCCCGAGTCCTATCCCAATTATTTCCACCGTGTGTGTGATGTGAAGACCACATGTCCCAAGATTCTGCGCTCAAACTTGCCGTCATCAAGCTACGCCTTTGTTTTGAATAGGCCTCTAGCGACCTCTAGCAGACAGAAATCTTACATATTGCACCTTTAAGTGCCTCTGATAGGCCATTGTGTTCACACACTCAACATATATGTCTGTGATTGGCTACAAAGATCAACACACGAAAGTGTTTGAATTTGAAAGTGTTTTGAGAACTGGAGCCGTGTGTATCTGTGTAAGGACTCAGTGAAGAGTGTCATTGATGTCTATTTACAACATGTTTTTGAAGCGTTGATCATTGTAGCCAATCGCGGACATATCTGATGCGCGCGTGACACAATGGCCAATCAGAGGCGTTTACGAATCTGCTCAACAGTGCTCAAAACGTCACGTTTAAAATTTCAGTACTGACTTGGAATCAAAGTCGGCGCTTTTGACAACACTATTCCCTACATTACCCCACTGATATAGTTCACTTGAAGGAGTGAATGAAAACGAGTGAGTGAATTCGGACACTGAGTGTGCCGCTTTTATATAGTTTGTGCTGTTTAATAATCATTTGAAACTTAGCAAACTGGCAGCTCCAGTAGTAAGATGAAAATATTGATCCTGAACTCTGTCTTAGTATAAACCTTAATTATTTTAATAATCACTTAAAAATTATATATTTATACATGTATGATATTATGCTGCAGCCACATTGGACCAGTGTGGTTTGGAAAATGGATGGATGGATGGTTCAGCTGCAGGCGCCATCTTCTGGTGAGACGCAGAAATTCATTTGGCGTGCGACTCTTACAGTGCATTATGGGTATTCTCTAGCCGTTGAGCGTGCATCAGTTGTACACTCATTATTGCGGTGCATTGTGGGATTGAATGAGTGCACTCGATATCATCCACTATGGCTGTCCCCTCAAATAGTGCCCTATTTAAGGGCATAGGGGACGATTTCGGACACAGCCTTAGTTTCAGTTTCAGTGTATTTGACGGTAGTTTTTCTCAAAGGAAACGCTGAAAAGCTTGTGTAGTGACTCAAAGCAGCTCTGGAGATGTAGTTTATATCCTCATATATTGAGACGGTGTGGTGAGAAATCAAGTCCCCCCAGGAATCGGGTCTCCTTTAGGACCCCATGTGATCCCATTGGTCCAAATGACTTTTAATGGGTAGTATTTTTAGCGCCTGATTATAATTCCTGCGAAATCACGTTATGATTTATATTGTTTAAAATGCGTTATAATGACCATTAATGTCTAAATTACATGGTTCATATAATAGTATATAACTGAAGCTATAGGTTGTGAAATCAAGCATTTCTCCTCCTTTTTTTTTTAGTTAGTTTATATTAGGTATGGTTTTTGCTACCAGTATAGTTCCCAATTACATGTTTTAAATGAGTGATGTTTGTGTGTACTTAGCATGACAATTGATTTATTAAAAATTATATAATAGTAATATTATATACTATTCCAAATTGCTATTATTCTTAGTAAAATTACTTTTACAGAACATAGTATGTTGCAAAAATCCCTATCCTTATTAATAAAAATACATTTTTAGGCATTTTTTGTCTTTCCAGTTTGTTTTATTATGCAATACATATGCATTCATTTTATATTTAAAGCATTTTTTTTTTTTGTGCACTTAATGTTATAAACATTATACAATTGTGAGCTTATTGTTATCAATGTACATTTTTTCACGATCTCGATATGATATCGTTTATCGCCCGCCCAGCCCTAGTCACAGTCAAAATTAAGTCCATATTGAAATCTCTGTCATTCTTTGGATTCATTGAATGATTAGTCAACATTCATTAAACTATTGTTGATAATTACTTATGAATTAGTACTAAGGATTATTGTTAATAATCTCTTAATGGGTTTTCTGAAACCTCATAATCAAAATTGCTGTGAAGGGAGGACTTTATCACTGAATTACACTGTGATTTTTAAATATTTTATTCCTATTTTCTTCATATTAATCTTGATTTCCACCCATAAATCCAGATCCACAATGGCAGATAAGGGAGACAGGAAGTTCTCTCCGCGATACAGGAGACAGAAGGAAGCAGATGAAGCGGAGAGCTGGAGGAGCCCGCTGGGACGTGAACATGTGAGCCATGAACGCAGTTACAGTCCTAAAACGAAGCGGGGTGACGGGAATAGAAGAGCCAAAGCCTCACTGTCGTACAGCTCTTCTGAGGGAAGAGCGTTTGGACAGAGTCCTTCACACCCGGACCGATTTCAGAGGGGTTCACCTGCTGAGCGGAGAAACTGGAGAGAACGAGGAGATGGACCGAAACAAGACAGACTTGGTAAAACACATGGATAAGCTATCGTTTAAGTATTAAGATTAAAATAAAGCTAACATCTCTTTACGTCTCGTCTATCAGACAGCATGCAGAGTTGGAGGGAGAAGAGCAAAATGGTGTCGATTGAAAGCTGCCTCACGAGACGGGATGTTTTACAGCTGTGCTTGGAAGCCGAAGGCAGTGATTGTGAACTTAAAGAGGTTTGGAAGTTATAGACTAACCGGTTAGGCAATTTAAATAGTATTCTGGGCAAAATGGCATGATTTAGAAAAGAGATATTCCTAAAAGCAGTACTGTGGTGGTACCATGGTATTGAAGGAATACCGTATTTATGTACCATAATCTTTACAACTTTGGTTCATAAAATCACAATGCACTTACACTACTGGTCAAAACTTTAGAATAATTCAGATTTTTTTGTTTTTGAAACGAGTCTCTTCTGCTCACCAAGGCATTTATTTGATCAAAAAAATACAGTAAAAACAGACATTTTATTACAATTTAAAATAAATAATATTCTATTTGAATATATTGTAAACTGTAATTTATTCCTGTGATCAAAGCTGAATTTTCAGCATCATTACTCCAGTCTTCAGTGTCACATGATCCTTCAGAAATCATTCTAATATGATGATTTTGCTGCTCAAGAAACATTTCTGATTATTATTAATGTGCTGCTTCATATTTTTGTTGAAACCATGATGCATGAATCTTCTGGATTCTTTGATGAATAGAAAGTTTAAAAGAACAGCATTTATTTGAAATAATATAATTTTTTGTAACAATGAAAAAAGTCTTTACTGTCACTTTTGATCATTTTAATGCATCCTTGCTGAATAAAAGCATTAATTTCTTCCACAAAACAAACTTTTGAACGGCAGTGTACATTGATCATATTTGTTGACGTAATCTGATTTTGTTTCTTTTTCTGCATTCTTATTAGTCAACCATCAGCCTGCGGTTCAGATGTGATAAATGTAGGGTGTACTGTGAAGACATGTCTCCAGCTCTCTGTCACATCAGAGAAAGATCCCACAGGAAGAAAGCCAAAGTGAGGATCATATAACAAAATTATGATCAAGAAGTTGGCAGGCTCAAACTGCTGTGCTTGTCATTTACGGCTGAAATGTGTCTCGTCCTTACAGGAACTGCAGAAGCTGACGCTGCTGTTGAACATACCGCCTCCTGGAAAAGGACAGTGTCATTCAATCAGCTCTGCACTGGAAAGTGTGGTCACTGAGTTTGGTTTGAACGATCAGGACTTGAAACAACGCCAAAATATTCTCGCTCTCGTTCAGGACGTCCTTCAACCTGTCCTTCCAGGTATCTAACAGCGTCATTGCATCCTTTATTTGATGCTTCCTAGTGCTGCACGAAATTGAGAATCATGATTTTGAATAAACAACTAAACAAAATAACATGTAGTTTACTAGAGGTTCTGATGAAATGTTAAATGCTGCAGTCTATTTAAAAAAAAAATGTTTAACTAATTTGAATTATATTTTTTAAAACAGTCGATTTGAATGAATGATTCAATGACTCACTCATAAATACTTCACTTGTTTCATTACTGGATGAATCAGCATTTTTTAACGAATCTCTTGAGTGAATGATTCAATGACAGATATATTTTTTAACAGTCACTTGTCGCCCCTACTGGTGTTTCGATGTAATTGATACAATCTTTATTTGAAGCGTCAAGTCACTTTCAAAAGGTGATTTGCTCTAGGGCTGGGCGATTAAAATGATAATGATAATTATCACGATATAATTTTTTTCGATACAACGATATCAAGAGTTCAAAAGCGGAACAAAACTCATTTGAACGGCATGCTACACGGGCCATTTATCCGCTCTGCTCAAAGTTCAAACGGCAGCTTGGCGCGAGCTTACTAATTTCAGAGGCTGCATCCTCCGGATGATCAGTGGCAGCGCCAACGCATATTTAAATATTCTCAATAATAAATTTAAATGTTTTAATAGATAGAGCCGAATCGCTGTCAATTCGGAATAAGATTGTGTTGGTGTTTGAATTGAGATTGCAAATTTATTTTTATTTATTTTTATTTATTTTTTTAACGATTCCTCCATACGTTTTACTTACTTTTCCCCTTCAGAATGCCAATTCAGGTTATATGGATCTTCCTGCACCAAGTTCGGCTTCAAAGATTCTGATGTAAACATTGATGTGAAGTTTCCATCCTATGTGAGTATGAAGTGCACATTAGAAATATTCTCACAGTTTTCCTTTTAATATATCTTAAGGCTTTGAGTTTGATCTAAGTAAATGATTTTATATTTACATTTAAATGGGTCATTTTTTTTTTTTTATTTGATCCCTGTTTCCTTCTACGTTTGTGTCTGTGTTAAGAAATCCTATCAAGACCGTGCAGTGCCACAACAACTTAATTAAACCTAGCATGAAGTGAACTTTACTCTCTTCAGTTGTTATTACAGGCATCACAAAGTAATATATCAATTTTTAAGACTCTTATCAGACTTGTGCCTCACAGAGGATGAGCTATTATTGGCTCAAACGCCTGATCCAAGCTAATTATCACTGACATTTGGACACAGTATCACGATTTGCTGTGTGTACACTATGATAGCTAACACATAAACCATGGCATATGCCTTTTAAAGCCTTTAATTAGATTTCTTTCATCAAACAGTGTATGATCAAACAGTGTTTAATCACATGTTTTACAAAAATGAATTTTTGCTTTTGCTGGTGAAGTTTGGTCAATAAGTGTTTTGTAATTAAGAACAAAATCTCTCATCAGTTCCAGCATCCTGATGTTCTTCTCGTGGCTCAAGAGCATCTCTCTAAAAGCGGTAAGATGAAAAGCAGTGAAGCAAATAAAAAAAAAAGTGTTATAAATGGCCATGATGATGAAAGAGCAGGGTATGGAGTTCGACACTGATGCTGACATTTTGGCCAAAAAATAGCTGATGCATATAATCAGGGCTTGACATTAACACCCACCAAATGCGGGTGTATGTCAGCAGTGTCGTGTAACAGTCTCTCCTACTAGCCACTTTGGCGGGTTGAATTTTATATATTATATACATTTTTCAATAGTCTTTTAAAAAGGCATCTGAAATAATAAACTAAATGCAATGTAGTGTTGTCAAAAATGTATCGAAAAATTTATATATCGATACTGAAATATCTGAAACGCTTCCAATACTCATTTTCCGCAGAATAGGTGTGCAATACCAGCTGCTCTTTCTCGCCGACAGCAAGTTACACACAAACCCATCTCCCCTCTCTCACTCGTTTCATTTGCTCCGGATGAATATTGTTGGTGTTACAGGGCTTGAATTTTGGTATGGGATTGTGCATATTGCGCATAATTTTATGATCACACCCAAAGTGCGCGCACAAAGCCACCTCATAGTAGCCTACTGTAACAGTAATGGGTCTGTGTGTCAGGTCTTAAAGTGACAGCAGCCTAATATACCTGCTGCCAAATTATGAGATAATATTAAAAATATCTATATGGCAGTTTTCCCCCATGATATCAATGACAAAATTGTGGCCAGTGAAAATGCTGAGTGGCTAGTAACTTTGGAAAACCACTAGCCACAGTGGCTGGTGAGAAAAAAAGTTAATGTCAAGCCTGGCATATAATATATAATATTATAAGTATTTACAATAAAGCAACTCCAGTATAGAATAACAATGGTATGTTTTCATTTTTCTCACTGTTTTATTTTCATAATCGCAGATCTTTTTGTCAATGTGGAGGGAGACTTCCATAAGAGGATGCCTGTAGTTGTGTGCCAAGAGAAATCAAGGTCTGTTTTCTTGAGTTTTGTTCTTTACAAAGCTAATATACGAAGCTGTATATTTGGTTTTATGTAGTTTTTAAAAATTTTATTTTTTTTTTAAATGTACACTACTGTCAAAAAGTTTGTCGGGTCAGTACGATTTTTTTTGAAAGAAATTAATACTTTTATTCAGCAAAAATGCATTAAATTGAAGTAACATTTCTATTTCAAATAAATGCTGTTTTTTTAACTTTGTTCATCAAAGGATCCTACAAAAAACATGAAGCAGCTCAACTGTTTTCAACATTGATAATAATCAGAAATGTTTCTTGAGTATCAAATGAGCATATTAGAATAATTTCTGAACGATCATGTGACACTGAAGACTGGAGTAATGATGCTGAGCAGCAATCATCGGGGTTCAAACGCTTTAAGGTCTTTAAGCACATGCGTAAAAAGGTATTGTGTTTTAATTAGCAAGCCTGTAATCATCTCGATTATAGATGGAAAAGACCATTCACAGCCAATACAGGAAATTTACCATAGGAAATATAGTGTTTATAAAGCTATTATTATAACAGTTATCGAGGTTGAGCCAAAAACCTTGGACTAGTTCGCCAAAGTTGATTTTCGAAATAATCTCAGATATTTAACGAACGATTTGATGGACAGCAGCGGTCCTAGAGGCAAAGTTGCTCAGAATGAGGAGTTCTACCATTTGGTATTAATGTCGTGGGTATGTGCAAAAAATTGCATGATAAACAATCCTTTGTGTGTGAAAATCGTGAAGGCGCCCCCCAGTGGCTGATTTCTTTCGAATTTCTCACAGGCCTCCAGGGCTGTGAGTCAAGCAGACCCAGCAAGTTTTGCTCCGATTGGCCTCTGTTAACCTTGTCTGATAGCTGCTCATTGGTCTTTATTTTTGAGATGCGTCATTGAATACACTGCATGCCAGTTTTCAAGTCAATCGGACTAACAGTGAAGTAGTTATAGCTGCTTTCATGTTGTTTTTTTTACTGTTATAGCGCCACCAAATGGCCAGTCGTCGTGTCCTTTTTCACGCGACCACAGATTCGGCTCTTACATAGGTGTGCTGAGTTTGGTAAAAATATCTCATTCTGTTCATGAGTTACAGCCATTTTAGTAAAAGTGGCTCCACCTACTTCGAACGTTTTGGCGGCCCTTAGGGACCGTGAATTGAAATTTCAACTTTTTTTCATAATTATTGACAATCAGACTCTGGAGAATCTCGCTGCACTGGTTTGGTTCTGATCGGGCCAAAAACCTAGGACTAGTTCGCAAAAGGTTTTTCAAAAAATCCAAAATACCCGAAAATTTCGCCGGAATGATGAGCGATTCAGAGGCATGCATTTTGTCCATCTTGAACCCCTAATTACATTTTACAATATATTCACATAGAGATCAGTGATTTCAAATTGTTGTAATATTTCACAATATTACTGTTAATACTGTATTTTTGATCAAATAAATGCAGCCTTGATGAGAAGAAGAGAATTCTTTCAAAAAAAGCTTACCTTTTGAACGGTAGTGTATATTAAATTCATTAACAGAGGAAGAGTTGTGTCTTTAAGTAATTTTTTAAACTGCTTTAAGCATATGTTATATATATATATATATATATATATTTTTTTTTTTTATCTCCAAAGTGGTCTGATCTGCAAAATCAGTGCAGGCAATGAAAGTGCATGCTTAACAACAGCATATTTGGCCGAGATGGCGAGTCTGGAACCGCAGCTCATCCCGCTGATCATATGCTTTAGACACTGGGCTAAGGTAAGACTGATGTGCTCAGTGATGTTTGTTTTAATAGACAGTATGTCGGTTTTTTCAGGCAAGTTTAAAATACTAAATTGCACGTTTGTATACTTTGGTTTTCCGTGTTGTCTGAAACATGATATACATAATATTACATGGTTTTAATAGGTGGTATTTTCTTATGTACAGTGAAGCAGCATAAAGAATGTTAAAGCCTACATGCATATTTATATATCCTCATAATATGTGATATGGTTTTTTTTTTTTTGTGAATTAGATTTGTTGTGTAGACCAGATGGAAGAAGGTGGACTTCCTTCCTACAGCTTTACCCTCATGGTCATCAGCTTCCTGCAACGTCGCAAGGAGCCTGTCTTACCTTCGTACCTAGAACACGTGGTGTGTGATTCAACATTAATGCATCCATTTATTCATGTTTATAGGACCAATGCCTGATTATTGCATCTGGATCCTTTTGGAGAGGTAACCTGAGATAATCTGCAGTCAGCCGGCCATTACTGCAAAAAAAATAAACCCCGACACGGTGATCAAGACCCAGACCCTAATGCAATAATTATCCTGTTTATTATAAAGATACTCACCACATGATTAAATATGGGAAATATAAGTTGGAAATCCAACCTGAAATTATTTGGCAACACTTTACTTAGCCTTTGTGTAACACATTATAATAGTATTCATGATGTACATTTATAATGCATTATATCTTTTCTTAAATAATTGTATAATATTTGCAGATTCCTTGTTACATCTGAAATTGGTTATGTTTTCTAAAGGAATGTTCAATGAATAAGTATTATAACTGTGGTTACAATTATTCATGAGATCATACAATGCATTAGAAGGTGAATTACTATGAATAATTAATGCATTAAAAATACTTCATTATATATGAAGGCTTTAAGTAAAGTGTTACCAATTGTTTTATAATTTTACCTGTATATTGGACACGGTTTGACAATTTAATGATCAGCATACAAAAATATTTTACCACAGAATGCTGCAACTGACCAATCACCATCAAGTATTTCAGAGAGCCATGTAATGTACTAGGTGTGTGCGATATTGACAAGTAATATCTCTGTATTTTCTGGGATTTTGTTGATAATGATGATTAGAAGATATTTAGCTGGGTGTGTTTTTGGGCTGGTATCTCTGGGCCTGTCGTGGACAGCTGACTCCCAAAAATGTTCATATTCTTTATATTCTGTATGGTGGTCAGTGACAGAAATGAACTTTTTCATTATATTTGCCACCTTAAATTAATTTCAAGCTCATTTTTACCTTCATAAGGGCAATTCTTTCTAACCTTATTAGTTGTATGCCTCTTTTATGTCAAAATGGGTCATGCATGTCCCAAACACACGATTATAATGTTCTCATTATAATTTTATGTAGCCTATATGACAGATTTGCGCTGCACATGTTTCGCTTTCCTTTTGAAGTGATTTCAATTATTTCAAGCAATTCAAAACCATCATGGTGTCTCAGCTGAAGGAAATATACATGATTTATTGGCTGTAATATATCTGCCAAGTTTTCTTATATGGCCAATAACGATAGGTTTAAAAAATGAACCTATATCGGCCGATACCAATATGGTGGCCGATATATCATGCATCCCTATTGAATATATAATATAGAGAAATATGAGACAAAAACTTGGGTGTTTTTGCCCCTGTATATTGAATTTTGGGAAATTCTAACTGCATTGTACTACATCATGCAGTGAAAGTGATATCACTTTCATTGCCTGTTTTTGTTTGTTTTTTGTCATACTTGCGTGTCACACTTGATAATGTCAGCTCACAAATCATTAAAATTATCATAGACAATACATACCGTACACCCCTGTAATGAACAACAAAATTGCATTTACTTCCATGAAAACTCCACCCATAAGATACAAAACTTAAACTAGACAATTTAGAAAATTGTTTCAATGTTTATTATGGAAATTCCTGTAAGATAATTTCATTTGTTTCATTTTTGTAGCGGTCTACAAGAGATGCAGAGACTGATGTTGTGTCTTGTTTTAGGGTTTGCCCGTGAGTAAACTCAAGAGTTTCTCCTTAACCGGGGTTGAAAAAGGACACGTGCTTTGGGTATATGATCAAACCTCAAACGATTCATCTCAAGATAAAGACAAAGGCATCAAGAAGGGAAAGGTTAGTGTGTTCCCAGTTGTTCATCTATTGTGTATCAAAAGATTTCATTTAAAGACAACTTTGAGGTCAAGCCAAAAGAAAGTCAACACAATTACTGCTGTATTTTATGAAAGCTTGTTTCCACCACGAAATAAAAAAGGTAATTAAGACTTTTTTATCTCACAATTCTGACACAATTTGTGGGAAAAAAGGTCAGAATTGGGAGTTTATTTCTCAAAATTGTGACTAAATAGCCCTATTCGGACAGGACTAGTTTTCATGGAGGACATTAGAGAAATTTGCATTTCACAGATGCACTTTGCGATTCGAATCCTGTCTAAATCTGCCATGTCTGTGTTTTTCTCACACAACCTCAGTAAAAATTCCAGGGCAAATTACTTACTGTTTTTCAGCAAACTCCTCTGAGAAATCTAATCCCGTCTGAATGCGGATGCCTGACATGATATTATACTAGTGTTTCTCCTCGTGTTTTTTGACCTTCCTGAGATACCGTTTGTGCACCGATCTTTCACATGCTTTCATTTCAATATGGATCGTATCCTGTGAAAAATACAATTATTATAAAACCTTGTTATGTTTTTGTTTTAGTCAATGAAGTCACAATTTCGTTGTGCTGCATAATGGTTAAATTGATAATTATTTTCCTCAAAATTATAATCACAATGATTGTCATTTAAGAAGGTTTTTTTTGCATTTCATCAGAATTATTGCACTTTCATCTATAAGCACAAATCAAGAGAATGTCAACTCATACGCATGGTTTATTTTACCTCATAAAAGGTAAAATAGTTTTATTATAGGATGTTTATCATAAATTAACACACTCTCATGTACATTATGAAAACTGGTAAAACAATAAACTTCTTTCAAAAATTAAAACAGTGAAATGCTTAATAGTATTTTCAATAATTCCAAGTTACAGTGTTTTTTCTATTTATACAACCGCAAAAAAGACCACAATTGCAAACAATATAATTGAGATTCATGTTTGGATTTATTACAGCTCATCACTGAGAAGGCTTGATTGCAGATTTAACAGCACAAGCGGCTTGTGGAGGAACACATACTGACTGAAAGACACTGAGCAGAATATCTCAAATGGAGATCACTAAACTTGCCAGATTGCAAAGATTAAGGAAAACACTAGGCAGAAAATGTATCCATTTAAGAGAAAATCTCTGATTAGGGGATTTAAACTCTTGACATCTGGCAACCGCGAATATTTTTGACGCAAACAGACATTTTTGTAAAGTTTTTATTTTTTAAAATCCCCCTGAAATCAAAATTTAAAGGATTAGTTCACTTTCAAATAAAAATTACCTTATGCTTTACTCACCCTCAAGCCATCCTAGGTGTATATGACTTTCTTCTTTCTGATGAACACATCAGTGTTCATATGTAAATTTGTGTGAGCTTATTTTGATATTAGATCAAAAGATCTGAAAAGCCCATACATTTACCCGCCCATAGACCCTCCCCTTGAAGAAATCAGGACAGAAGTGGTCGAAAGTGGACAAAAGAGACGGATTAAAACTGTCTAAATGTGTCTCCCTCATCTACTTGTGATCCGATCAACCAAAACGCATCTTAATACCAGGTGGAAACAGGGCCTTTAACTTGCAATTGCTAGTTTATATCTCATAATTCTGAGGAAAAAAAGTCCGAATTGTGACTATATCTTGCTTTTCAAACTTTTTTCTTAGAATCGGAAGATATAAACTTGCAATTTTGAGGGGGGAAAAACGAATTGCAAGATGTTAAAAGTCGCAGTTAACTTCATTTTTTTTATTTTTTTTTTTTTTATCCAGTTGCGGAAACAAGCTTCTACAAAATTTTTTACCTGTTGGTTCAAAGTTCTGATTTGTTTTTTCTTGAATAGGCTCCACTGGTTTTCAAAGGCCGAAGTCCTCCTGTGCTGCTGGGGAAGCTTTGGGTCGAGTTACTGCGATATTACTCACTGGAATTTCAAATACCAGAGAAAGTCATTAGCGTGCGCACAAACGGTGAAGTGTGGCGTGATCTTAAAGACTGGCCCAAAAAGAGGATTGCAATAGAAGGTATCCATTGTGTCATGTGAGCTAGTTATGTTTTATATGTCTGCTGTCTGTTATTTATCTTTTTTTTTTTTTTTCTTCTTCTTTCTCAGATCCATTCGCCGTCCAGAGGAATGTGGCTCGGACGTTGAATAGTCAGACGATGTTTGACTATTTTTGGCATTGTCTCAAAACAGCTTATAAGTACTTTGCTTCTCCTTCAAAAAGCAAAGCTGGGAAAGTCCGTTCAAACAGTCAAAGTGACAAATCTGTGAGTGGTGTGAATCATGTTGTATCAGTGAAGAGAAGCACGAAAGTACCAGCTGAGGATTTGAACAGGTCCCATGCAAGATCCAGCCCACATAGTACAGAAGAACTGGAAGACTCTGACTATATGATTGAGCAGGACGATGAGGAAGAAGCCGACTCTGACATGGACACTGAGGTGTGCAACAGGCGTAAATAGATTGATTGATTGATTGATTGATTTGCTTTTCTGGAGGTCTGTTTTTCATCATGCAGTCGAGTTTAGCTACATTTGGGATCAACAAACTATGTCTGTTCATTTGTTTGTAAGCTTTAGCATCTAGCTGAGTTAATTCAGCCTTTTTTTAAGTTTAAAAATAATTTTCCTGAATTGAAATAAAATTAAATATAAATTTACTAACAGTTTTTGCAGCTTAGTTCGCTATTTTTAGACCTGGGAACAGCTCTGAAATCAAGAAAAATTAGATCCTCATATGATCCCCTTGAATTAGATCATTAAAAATCACTTTCCTGAATTGAAATAAAATTAAACACAAATATTTGTAGAAAAACTTAAACTTAAAAAACTTGCCTTGGCAACTAACTGAAATAAAATTGAAGATGAAGTACTAAAATTACTAAAACTGAAGAAGAAGAAAAAAAAAAAAAAAGGCTAAATATAAATATATAAAAGAGCCAAAAATAGTAAAATTAATAGTAAAATTACTAAAATCAAAACTGAAAATATAAAAATAAAATCTAACTCAAAATATTAATGAATACTATAATAGTACATAAATAATACTAAATTAACAATAATGGGTGGCCGTGTGTTAATTGTTTTGGCCTTATGATCATATGATCCCCTTGAAAGAGCTTCTCAGGTAAATTTTTCTACTTTTAAGGAAATTTATATGTTTTCCAGTTCAAATAAGACAAAGATCATTGTTAATACTTTTACGGTGTAATTTTAGCTAAATGGTTTTGTGAAATACTGAAGAAACAGTGTTTGCATAAGCTCTGAGTTACCCTCAGATAAATAACATATTGAAATTAAAATGAGATTGTGCACTTTTGTAGGGTGAAGATGAGGAAGATGATGGCGATGATGACGTCGAGCTTGATGAATCTGGTCATTCTGGCGATGAGATCTTCCCTTTTGACCGGGAGATGAGTGACGATGTGGCGTCCGATGTAGGCGATCCAGAGGAAGCGGCATCTGTCCCAAACAAACCCAAAGCAGAGCTTAACAAATCTGAATCGCCTGTAGGAACACAGTCGGACCTTGAAGGCGTTCATTATGTCTTCACTAAGCGGGTTTTCAGTGATGGCAGGGTAAATTTCAGTGATGGCATTCTTGTATTCACAACTACTGAGCGTTATTTTGCATGTCTATGTGAAACCATTCAAACTTATTAAATGTAAAATGCACTAATGTTTGCCAGATATTTAGCTGTTCTTGTCAAGCAATTGTTGAGAATGCAATCTTAAAGTGCCTCTATTATGCTATTTTAAAGGTTCCTAAATTTGATTTAGGTCTCCTACAACAGGTTTACATGCATCCAAGGTCAAAAAACACTTTAATTTTCTCATAATATCCATTGCAGCATCAGCTCATTTCTCACAGTGTCTGAAACGGTTCAATGAAATATCTGGTCTTACTAAACCCCTCCTTTCCGAGAGCCTGCTCTGCGCTGATTGGTCAGATGGCCCAGTCTGTTGTGATTGGTCGACTGCTTACAGCGCGTGTCAGAAACAAATTGCCCATCATATCTGAATTTCAGCTCAGAATCTTCCTCACACTTGATTCACAGTGATATGAGCTGTAAAGATGGCGTCAGTTTTACCGTATCAATTCCAGCATGAGTCCTCATTCTTTGGAAGTGGATTTGCTTTCGCAGCACAGAAAACAGCGTTTTTTTTTTTTTTTTTTTTTTTTTTTTGGACATGTCGACAACACTAAACAAACTCTTTCGTCCTCAGCTACAACTACAGTGTTTGAGGGCGGGGCAAAGTAGACATTGTTTGCTGGCAGCCAATGAAGACCATTATGCATATTTGCAACAAACCTACATAGGTTTGAGCAGAGCCATAGAAAAACAGAGTTGTGACATGCTTTGATCTCACGGTCATGTGGTTCATGGAGCTCTCAATAGTTCCAAACAACTCCGCGCTGTCAATCTGTTTGAATAGGTTTATGCAGGACAGCCAGCAGTTTCACTATATTTGCAGCAATTTTTGGTAAATATTAACACAATATGTGCATCGACTCTGCCTTACTGTAGCATTTTATTCTGGGGAGAGATAAAGAGACAACGTTAATGTTTTTCTTGAGTGATCTGGTTGTGTCACGTGAGTTCAGCGGCGTCGCAAATGTATATTTACAACATGATTTTACAATGTTGAGTATTGTAGCCAATCATGGGCATTTCTGTTAAACGTCTGATTGGTCATTATTTTCAAGTTGAGTGGAAATGACTATTGAGCCAATAAATGCTCCTCTTCCGCCATCTACTGGTTATAGTGGTCATTTCACGTCTTTTATCATTTTAATGTTGCAAACGTCCTTTTATGATACTCATGTAAGCATACACAACAGTTGAATATATGAATGATGCTAGCATATACTGAATTTAACCCAAAAAAAGAAGTTTTAAATGGTTTTTGAGTTTTTTGAAACTTTGCAGACCTTTTATTTTCACAAACAGCTGTATTACACACTACATTAAAGATAATATCTGAAAAAGCATAATGGGGCACTTTAAATGTTTCTGTTGACATTTGAATGATGTTGATATTTAATAACTTTAATGCAAATTTCTGCATCTGCAATTCCAGCACTTCTTGGTGACAAATTAACCATCTTTTATCTGTTAGTCCCCCATTGTGATATGCAGCCTTTGCAAGAGTGATGGACATTTGAAACAGGAGTGTCCCGAGGACTTCAAGCGAGTGGAGTTAAAACGCCTTCCACCCATGACCCTAGACTTCCTGAAGATTCTCAATGAAGTCTGTGAGCAGTGCTACCGTAAGTATGCTGTGGATATATTTTGACATGAAGACATTATTTTTTTTTTTTTTCCATTATTGTGGTGAACGAAACCAGAGAATGAAATGTAGATTGAGTATTTGCTGTTATGGGACCATTTAGACAAAGTTTTTGCCTTTCTTACACCTTTTATGGCACTATGAATTTTACATGTGCACATTTGTGCATACATCTTTTTTTATATATACATGCATCTTTGTTTTTGTTTTTTTATTACATGTTGAAATCTTGCACATTTTGTTTTTGCATGCAGTTTAAGATATTTAATAAAAATGTTTGCATTTATTTAGGTGACTTTGCACCAGATGATGTGGAGGTGAAAGTCAGAGAACATATTTTACAAGATTTTGAGACTTTCCTGAGATGTCAAGTGCCAGGTAATGCAGCTTGGTGAAACTGTTCAGAATCTAAGCAGGAATTTTTCCATTTTTTTCCCCATTTAAATGCACTGAGAGATTTCTTCTTCTGTATTGCTGCATGATACTTTGTCCAGTGAAAATATTGCAAAAATTGCCTATCAGGACATAATATGCTTAATATGCAACTCATTGGACCAGTGAGATTCCATTGTTTTTGAGCTGAATATTTCAGTTTTTGTGAGATTCACCCATTTACTATATTTTGTCAAAGACTATTTTATGTATGTAATGAGAAGACTTATACAGATGCTTATTTGTTGATGTTTATTATTATTATTATTATTATTATTATTATTAATAATATTATTATTTTTCATATCAGGAGCCAAGTTGGCTTTGTTTGGTTCATCCAAGAATGGGTTTGGCTTTAAACAGAGTGACTTGGACATCTGTATGACTCTAGAAGGCCAGGACACAGCAGAGGTAATGTCTCTCTTTCTACACATGGCCGCAGAGATGCATTAAATTGGTCAAAAGTGATGTTAAAGGCATTTATAACGTTACATAAGATTTCTATTAAAAAGAATGCTGTTCTTTTAAGCTTTCTATTCATCAAAGAATCCTAAAAAAAGAGAAGTATCATTGTTTCCACAAAATATGAACTGTTTTCAATGTTGATGATCATAAATGTTTCTTGAGCAGTAAATCAGCATATCAGAATGATTTCTGAATTTCTGACACTGAAGACTGGAGTAATGATGCTGAAAATTCAGCTTTGATCACAGGAATAAATTACAGTTTACAATATATTCACATAAAATATTAGTTATTTTAAATTGTAGTAATATTTCTGTTTTCACTGTATTTTTTTTAACAAATAAATGCAGCATTGGCGAGCAGAAGAGCCTTCTTTCAAAAACGTGAAAAAATCTTGTTGAACCGACTATTTATGCGAACAGTTTATACACTGTGAATTCAAAACTTTATTCGTTAAGTTTCCTCATCTGGTTCCTCTGACAGGGCTTAGACTTCATGGCTGTTATTGAGAGCCTGGTGAAAGCTCTACGGAAACACCATGGTAAGGTATTTTGGGTGTGATTGTGAAATTGCCTGTTGTTTACACTACTGAAAGGGGCAGGCGCTTATCTCATTCAGCAATCATGTTTTGTATCATTCGCTATTACGGAGTTTTAACATTTTTAGGAAAGGACAGACTGTCCTCTCTCCGTACCTGTATTGTTCTGACTAGTAAATGAAATGACAAAGAGCCCCTCTGTACGCTTCAGGCAACCTCGAATCACTTTAAATGTATGTTGTTAAAATAAATCAGTGCTTTTGTTTTACACCTCATGTCTATTTATCCATTCACTCATTTTAGGCCTGAGAAACATCCTACCTATTACTACTGCAAAAGTCCCAATTGTGAAGTTTTACCACACCAAAACTGGACTAGAGGGAGATATAAGCTTGTACAATACACTGGTGAGAGAATAACTGTATTGAATTATTTTTATATGTCCAAACTTGACACTTAAACAGAACGCTGTTTAATGGAAGTTCAAACCATTGCAATTGTTTATAGCGTTAGCATTTTATAAGAAAAAGACAAGTACTACGCTTGTTTGGCTTTCTTCAAAACGTACGCACATCTGAATGATCTCCAACAGGTGCAGGATCAAAACAAAAGATATGAAAATAAATGAGTAAAATCTGTCCAATGTTTAATTATTACGTTCATTTGCAAAATATAGCAGCAATGTTTTGTTCAAAAAAGATCTTCATCAGGCACACATACATGGACAACACCTCAATAAGTACTCAGATTCAAACACACTTTTGGTTAGATACACCTGTTGATCAACTTTTGATTGTTCAGTTATAGCTGACTTAAAGGGTTAGTTCACCCAAAAATGAAAATTCCTGTCATTAATTACTCACCCTCATGTCGTTCTACACCCGTAAGACCTTCGTTCATCTTCAGAACACAAATTAAGATATTTTTGATAAAATCCGATGGCTCAGTAAGGCCTGCATTGACAGCAAGATAATTAACACTTTCAGATGCCCAGAAAGCTACTAAAGACATATTTAAAACAGTTCATGTGACTACAGTGGTTCAACCTTAATGTTATGAAGCGAAGAGAATACAAAAAAACTTAATATCGACTTTATTCAACAATATCTAGTGATGGCCAGTTTCAAATCACTGCTTCATGAAGCTTCGAAGCTTTACGAATCTTTTGTTTCGAATCAGTGGTTTGGAGCGTGAATCAAACTGACAAAGTCACGTGATTTCAGTAAATGAGGCTTCGTTACATCATAAGTGTTTCGAAACATTTCTAAATTTCAATGGTTCACGTGACTTTGTCAGATTGATACATGCTCTGAACCAATTTTCATTTTTGGGTGAACTAACCCTTTAATGTGAACACGCCACTAGATCAAATGTCCTACAAATCGAAACCTAAAACAAACATGGTGAATCACAATTCAAATACAAATGCAGCATATAGAATCCTCTCAATATAAACTGTCAGACACACCAAACTAATCACATTTCAAATACAATGCAGTAAAGCATCAGAAACACAAACAACCATCAAATACAAGTGAATCAAATTCTAAGTACATGAAAAATATTTCAAAATGTTTATATTCAAGAGAAAAGTTACTTGTCTTGTGTTGGTTATTGTTTTATACTTTTGTGTATGTTAATATAACTTCAAAACTCTAAATAAAATATTTTTTTAAAAAAAAGAGAAAAGTTACTTGGCTATTAAACAAATATTTAAAATACTGTCTTCATTGTTTACACGTTAATTCGGATATGCAATATAAAAATATGTTTACAATTTAAAAACTAATGTTAGGTGTGACAAATTAATGCTTTTTTTTTAATGATCGACACCCTAATTAAATTCACAGATTGGCAATCCACATTCAATCTAGTTCTTGTGCTTTAGTTTAGTAAGTTTAGTCTTAGTGTGCAACTTGCAATCTTTTTCTAAATGGAAAAAGGTTTGAAAAAAAAAAAAAATATTAATTCCTATCTTAGTTATCTTTGGTCACACTTTAGGATCCAATTCTCACTATTAACTACGATTTTTGCCTCAATAAACTCCTTATTTACTGCAATTTACTAATAGTAAGGTAGTTGTTAAGTTTAGGTATTGGGTAGGATTAAAGGATGTAGAATATGGTCATGCAGAATAAGGCATTAATATGTGCTTTAAGTACTAATAAACAGCCAATATTCTAGTAATATGCATGCTAATAAGCAACTAGTTAAAGGATTAGTTCACTTCAGAATTAAAATTTCCTGATAATTTACTCACCCCCATGTCATCCAAGATGTTCATGTCTTTCTTTCTTCAGTCGAAAAGAAATGAAGGTTTTTGAGGAAAACATTCCAGGATTTTTCTCCATATAGTGGACTTCACTGGGGTTAAACGGGTTGAAGGTCCAAATGTCAGTTTCAGTGCAGCTTCAAAGAGCTCTACATGATCCCAGACGAGGAATAAGAGTCTTATCTAGAGAAACCATCGGTCATTTTCTAAAAAAATAAATAAATAAAAATGTATATACTTTTTAACCACAAATGCACAAGAGCCCTTTGAAGCTGCACTGAAACTACAATTTGGACCTTCAACCTGTTGGTAATTGTTGAAGTCCACTATATGAAGAAAAATCCAGGAATGTTTTCCTCAAAAACCTTCATTTGTTTTTGATTGAAGAAAGAAAGACATAAACATCTTGGATGACATGGAGGTGAGTAAATTATCAGGAACATTTAATTCTGAAGTGAATTAATCCTGTAATAATGAGAATTGGACCCTAAAATAAAGTGTTACCATATACAGGTGCTGGTCATATAATTAGAATATCATCAAAAAGTTCATTTTTTTATTATAAATTATTTTTAAAAATGAAACTTTCATATATTCTAGATTCCCTACATGTAAAGTAAAACATTTCAAAAGTTTTTTTTTTTTTAATTTTGATGATTAGAGCGTACAGCTCATGAAAGTCCAAAATCCAGTATTTCAAAATATTAGAATATTTCCTAAGATCAATCAAAAAATGGATTTGCAAAACAGAAAAGTTCAAGTTCTTTAAAGTATGTTCTTTTGTGCACTCAATACTTGATCGGCAGGACATATTACAGCAAATGACTTGCTCCTAGCACAAATTACTGCATCAGTGAAGTGTGGCATGGAAGTGATCAGCCTGTGGCACTGCTGAGGCACTATTGAGCCTTCAGATCATCTGTATATTGTTGGATCGACTGTTTCTCATCTTTCTCTTGAAAATATCCCATAGATTCAGGTCAGGCATGTTGGCTGGCCAATAAAGCACAGTAATATCATGGTCAGCAAACCACTTGGAAGTGGTTTTTGCACTGTGGGCAGGTGCTAAAGTCCTGCTGGAAAAGGAAATCAGCATCTCCATAAAGCTTGTCAGCAGATGGAAGCATAAAGTGCTCCAAAATCTCCTGGAAGATGGCTGCATTGACTTTGCACTTAATAAAACACAATGGACCAACACCAGCAGACGTCACGGCCCCACCAAATCATTACTGACTTCAGAAACTTCACACTAGACTTCAAGCAGCTTGGATTCTGTGCCTCTCCAGTCTTCCTTCAGACTCTGGGACCATGATTTCAACCTGAAATGCAAAATTTTCTTTTATCTGAAAAGAGGACTTTCGACCACTGTTCACTGTCCAGTTCTTTTTCTCCTTAGCCCAGGTAAGATGCTTCTGACGTTGTCTCTGGTTCAGAAGTGGCTTGGTAGTCCTTTTCCTGAAGATGTCTGAGTGTGGTGACTCTTGATGCGCTGACTCCGGCTTCATTCTACTCATTGTGAAGCTCTCCCAAGTGTTTGAATCGGCTTTACTTGACAGTATTCTCAAGCTTGCGGTCATCCCTGTTGCTTGTGCACCTTTGCCTACCCAATTTCTTCCTTCCAGTCAACTTTGCATTTAATATGCTTTGATACATCACTCTGTAAACAGCCACCCCATTCAGTAATGACCTTCTGTGACTTACTCTCTTTGTGGAGGGTGTCAATGATTGTCTCCTGGACCATTGCCAAGTCAGCAGTCTTCCCCATTAGTGTGGTTTCAAAGAACAAAAGATACCCGGAATTTATACTGTAGGGATGGTCATTTAATGAAACTCAAATGTAAATATTCTAATATTTTGAGATACTGGATTTCGGACTTTCATTAGCTGTACGCTCTAATCAACAAATTAAAAAAAAAAAAAAACTTTTGAAATGTTTTACTTTACATGTAGGGAATCTAGAATATATGAAAGTTTCATTTTTTAAAATAATTTACAATAAAAAAATGAACTTTTTCACGATATTCTAATTATATGACCAGCACCTGTATATAATTTTTTTTTTAAAGTAACTCTGAACCTAAACCTTTAATCCCATATTACGTCTAAGTAGTTACCTTATATTACTCAGTACTTTCTTGTGTAAATACACTGCAAGTCCACATACTGTAAAAATAAAATGCAACCAAGATTTTTCCATTTTATCTCCTCAGGCTTTGCACAACACACAGTTACTGGCATCATATGCTGCAATTGACGCTCGAGTGAAGATCCTCTGCTACGTCATGAAAGTGTTCTCCAAAGTAAGTTCAAAACATTCATTAAATGCTGTCATTGCTTCAGTCAGAGGGATTGTACACATTAGTGGCCCAGTTTGAAACTTGAATGAGAAAGAATCCAGCAAGTTGCTTTTGGTGAAATGACGTAGGACGAATTGCCCATTAGCATATCTGAATTTCAGCTCCGGATCTTCCTCACACTTGATTTACAGTGATACGAACTGTAAAGATGGCGTGAGTTTTACTGTATCAATTCGAGCGCAAATCTTATCCTTTTGGAAGTGCATCAAAGTGGATTTGCTTTCACAGCACAGAAAACAGCGTCTTCTCAACATGTCGACAACATAAACCAAACTCTTCCAGTCTCAACTACAACTACAGTGTTTGAGGGCGGGGCAAAGTAGACCAGGCTGGAATTATGCAAACTTGTTACAAATCTACACAGGTTCATGCAGGAAGTGAGACTGTAATTACTGACGACTCGTTTCAGGCAGTTCAGAATCGCTTCTTTCTTTTAGGAGACAATAACTGAAGCTTTGCAGATCTTATACATTCACAAACGGCAATATTACTCACTGCATGAAAGGTAATATCAAAAAAAACACAATAGGGGCACATATTTATCATCTTGAGAATAATGTTTGTCTTTTCAGGTGTGTGACATCGGAGATGCGTCTCGTGGTAGTCTTTCTTCGTATGCTTACACTCTAATGGTCCTTTTCTTCCTTCAACAAAGAAACCCGCCTGTTATCCCAGTTCTCCAAGAGGTGTCTGTCTTGACATTTATAACTTTTTCAATGACTGTTACTTAAATTATTTAAATACAAGGTTACAACACATTTTTAATTTCCATTAATATACAAGCACATGTGCACACCAAAAATTAATTCCTACATTTTATTCCTACTTTCATGTAATTTAGAAGTGCATGCCCCCTAGTGCATATTTCTATAATCCTGATATTTCAATATAAACAAAGCATGTGAATACAGGTTAAAATGGGATTTATTTTTCTTCTATTTTGTGTGTATTCTTTTATATTGCTAAAAGTCAACATTAAGCACATGATGGGATGACACTGATGTAAAGCATTCACTCTGAATTAATTTTGTATATGTCTTTTGTAGATGTATGATGGGGATAAGAAGCCAGTAGTTCTTGTAGATGGCTGGGATGTACATTTCTTTAAGGATTTAAAGAACTTGGTGAGTGAGCTCCAAAAAAAACAAAAAACATTGCAATTAGTTTTTTTAAAAAAAAAATTATTGCAGAGTTAGTAGAAAAAGGTTTTTTTTTTTTTCTTTTCTTTTTTTTTTCTTCAAATCTGTGAAACATGTAGCACAAAACGCATGTCTTGGACTTTTGGTATAATAGTGGATGTTCAATCCTCAGCATAAATACTGGCCGGAGTACAAGAAGAACAGGGAGTCTGTGGGGCAGCTATGGCTTGGGCTGCTGCAGTTTTACACAGAGACATTTGACTTCAAGGAGTCTGTCATCTGCATCCGCAGAAAAGAGCCTCTCACCACCTTCAAGAAGCAGTGGACCTCCAAACATCTCGCCATCGAGGGTATGAGTGGCACCAAGAACCTATGAATATGCAGCGGTAACATGTTACAGGTAGCGTAATTTGCTAGATTGTAGCTGATCATTTGTCTTTCTCTTTCCTCTTTTAGATCCCTTTGATTTGAGTCATAATCTTGGAGCTGGTCTCTCACGGAGAAGTATGTCATGTTTTTCTCTTTTTTTTTTTTTTGTTATAGTTATCATCCTTGGTGTGAAAAGGCCTTTACTCATCCCTGCATTTATAAAAATAAATGACATTCGATATCTTGTCATCTAATAATGCAGTGACATGTTTTTTCCCCATGTGGCTGATTGTGTCTTGTCTTTGCAGTGGCAAGCTTCATCATGAAGGCCTTCATCAACGCCCGCAGAGTTTTCGGCACCCCTGTCCGAGTCTTTCCCCCAGAGTATTCAAATAAAATGGTTTGTGTCCTGTACCTTGAGCATGTAAATCCTGTAAGACGCCTCACATGTCAAGTTATTGTGCTTTAATTCACTTTGGTGTTTGCAGGAGTACTTCTTTGACCCAGATGTGCTGACAGAGGGCAAGCTTGCACCCAATGACCGCTGCTGCCGAATTTGTGGGAAGATTGGCCATTTTATGAAAGACTGTCCGATGAGAAAGAGGTAATTCAGCACAAGAACTATTGTAGAATAACTTTTTACTTAACTTCAATTATTGTTCATACTGAACACTACTTAATTTCGAACATTATTTTCTATATTTCATGTTATAATGATCCATAAAGAATGTTCACTACTATTCAGAAGTTTGAGGCCCGTAAGATTTTTTTAAAAAGAATTTTAATGTTTGTTCAGCAAGGATGTATTAAATTGATGTAAAGTGACAGAAATCTTTTATAATATTATAAATGTCTTTACTATCTCAAATAAATGCTGTTCTTTTGAACTTTCTATTCATCAAAGAATTCTGGAAAAAATGTATCATATTAGTATGATTTCTGAATGATCATGTGACACTGAAGACTGAACTAATGATGCTGAAAATTCAGCTTTGATCACAGGAATAAATTATATTTTACAATATATTTACATAGAAAACAGCTTGTTTTAAATTGTAGTAATATTTCACTATTTTACTGTATATTTACTGCGTTTTCTAAGAAACACTTTATATTTGACATCAACCCAAACAAACACCCTTCATTGCTCCGCCGCCCAAAATGCACAGACACGCAATGCAAGAGTGAAGCAAAATAACGCTTCGCAGATAATAAAGTGAAGATGGCAAACGTATGGCAATTTTCAGAATCTCCCTCTTGCTCTCTCTCCTCTGACATCATGAGTGGACACACCCTCTGCTGCTGATAAGCTCACTGTCCTCCCACATGATGAGTGGACACGCCCCCTACTGCTGATAAGCTCTCTCTCCTCCGACATCATGAGTGGACACGCCTCCTACTGTTAATTAGCTCACTGTCTCCTCCCCCATTATGAGTGGACACGCCCCCTACTGCTGATTGGCTCACTCTCCTCTTACATAAGTGGACACGCCACCTACTGCTGATTAGCTTACTCTCTTCTCCACCATTATGAGTGCACACGCCCCCTACAGCTGATTGGCTCCCTCTCTCCTTCCCCACCATGAGTGGACATGCCCCCTACTGCTGATTAGCTCACTCTCTCCTCCCCTATTATGAGTGGACACGCCCCCTACAGCTGATTGGCTCACTCTCTCTCCTCCCCCATTATGTATGGACATGCCCCCTACTGCTGATTGACTCACTTTCTCTCCTCCCCCATCATGAGTGGACACGCCCTCTACTGCTGATTAGCTCACTCTCCTCTGACATCATGAGTGGACACGCCCCTTACTGCTGATTGGCTCACTCTCCTCCGACATCATAAGTGGACACGCCCCCTACTGCTGATTAGCTTACTCTCTTCTCCACCATTGAGTGCACACGCCCCCTACAGCTGATTGGCTCCCTTCTCCCCCATCATGAGTGGACATGCCCCCTACTACTGATTAGCTCACTCTCTCCTCCCCCATTATGTATGGACATGCCCTCTACTGCTGATTGGCTCCCTTCTCCCACATCATGAGTGGACACACCCCCTACTGCTGATTAGCTCACTCTAGGCTTGTTCGAGATGCATCGGCATTGCGCAGACCTGTCGGCGTATGACATCAAAGTACCGCGAGAGTGATTGAAAAGCATAAGGAGTCGTATGCTCTCCAAATGCTTTCACGGTACTTTCTCACTTTGGCATCTCGAACAAGCCTTCTCTCTCCTCCACTATTATGAGTGGACACGCCCCCTATTGCTGATTGGCTCATTTTCTCTCCTCCCCCATCATGAGTGGACATGCCCCCTACTGCTGATTAGCTCAATCTCTCCTCCCACATCATGAATGACCATGCCCCCTACTGCTGATTGGTTCATTCTCTCCTTCCCACATCATGAGTGGACACACCCCCTACTGCTGATTGGCTACAAGTGTGTTGTGGTGCTCTGCCCGATCCACTTCCAACAGCATTTCTCAGAAATCGCATACTGCACCTTTAAATCAGACATTTGATGCTTTTACTCTGATTTTGTTCATTGTTTATTCATTTTTCAATGCTTTACTAAGACAAAGACGTGACAACACTGATGGATTCTTCAGTGGACGTGATGTAAACAGAGCCACCAAAGCCATGATGGACGGCAGCCCTTACAAGGATGGCCGGTGGCGGCAAAGGGAGGAGAAATGCTGTTTTCTGTGCGGCTCCAACGCTCACATTAAGAAGGACTGCCTGCTGTCCAAGTCTTTAGGTAGCTGCGCTCACTGCATTGTTTAAAGTGTATCTGCTGCAATTAACCAAGTGATGCGATTTGGTCAAGAATCACGCAGTCATTCATGTATTTCTCTTTGCAGAATCCTCCCCAACCACATACCAAAGAAGTCCTGCATCAGAAAGGGACAAAGTATGTCAGATATCATCTTAATTACAGTTATTATGCACTAGTTTTGCCTAAGAATTAAACTCAGTGGATCTCTTTGGATTCATGTGTGTCTGCAGGACAGTCCTCAACAGGACAGGAGAAAGAAGCGCAAAGCAAAGAGGATGATTTTGGGTCCTGAAGCAGGCGAGTACACTACACTACATGAGTGCATGGTGATTTATGCAGTGCATAAACTTTGCAAACAATTGATTCCTATATGGACCTATTCACACCAGGCATGAACATTCGTCCACAGTTATTATTGTTAACTAAGGGGCCATTTACACGACACCGTTTTCAACCAAAAACGGAATATTTTTGGATGTTCATTTACATGACAACAGCATTTTGGTGGCCTGAAAATGCAGAATTGTGAAAAGGGGTTTCAAAGGGCATGTTTTTGAAAACAAAAGCGTTGCGCATGTGAATTACATGTTCAGTCTGTAGGTGCTGTTTCTTTACAAAGTGACATCTACTGGCCTGGCAGCAGAATACAGCGTTTTCAGTCATTTTCACGGATTTGTGTGAATGGGGATCGTTTGATAATGTTGTCGTCTGTATATTAATGATACTAAAATAACACTGCATTCGTCTAAAGGTAGGGGACACACCAAACCAACGCAAATGAACTAGCGCTGACATTGTCAGCAAAAAAGCTGCACGTGAACACACCGAGATGACTACAGCTGACTGTCAACTAGCACATGCTATTTCTCCAGATATATTTGTCTATATGCGTCATTTAAACGGGAAACCAACACTGCAGATGCAGCTACAGCCCTGTCAATCATCGGGACAATAAACCGTTGAATCGCGAATCGAGAAATGATTCTGAGATTTTCCTAATGAATCGTGATTCTCTCTCAAATCTATTCTGAGCTTAGTTTTTAACAGCAGATGGCACTGCATGCTTTAGAAACAGCCGTACTCTGCTCTCGTCCAATTCCTTACACACACCACTGGAACCTTCTATAAAATAATCATTCATAAAGTTTGAAAAGGTTGAAGCGAATTACAAGGTTGTTTGCAGTGGGCTGTTTACATTAATCTCGCATCATAAAAGCATTCTGAGGTGCATGTACATAGCCGAATGCACGAGCGCTCTTCTTCGTGAGCATTTGAGCGTGCGGTTAAAAACTAGCCTAGAGCGCCATCTGCTGTTAAAACCTAAGCTCCGAATCGATTCAAGAGAGAATCACGATGTATTCGGAAAATTGATCCACGAATCAAGATGAATCTGCCCCAGCCCTAATCGTTATAAAAGTTCACAATGCTGTTGCAGATGAAATATAATGTGGATAACATATCTTTTCGGCAGGTTAGATACTGATTATTAATCATTTAATCCCCTTTATCTGAACCGCTCTACTCAACCGTCGGCCTCGCACACCTGTCATGTTTGTAGTTTTTAACACTTTTTATTGGTGTTTGTAGTTCTAATCGAATCCTCGTCAAAAGATCAATGGGTTGTGGGCAATATTAGCCATTATGGGGCGTTCACACCAGACGCGACTTGCGCGAATAAATCGTGTTATTTGTGCGTAGTTGGACGCTTGAACATTTTGAGTTTACCGCTTCATTCGCGCGTGAAATTCGCTTCACAACAGACACGAATTCGCGTCATGAGAGGGGCTTCTGCCAGGCGGCTCGTCTCATTTCTGCACACTTCCTCTGAATAAACACATCAACTCGTCAGCGGGAAAGTAGTTGTAAAATACGGCGAATAAGCTCAATTTGCCGGCTTTAGCTAGCTTGTAGTCTCAATATGTGTATATATAGCTCAAATTGAGTAAAGAGCATTTTTTACAACTTACCAGATTGTCCGACCTCCTCACTCACTTTCTTCCAAGCAAAATCCTTTTTATTCCTGTTTCTAAAAAAGTACAAAGATGTATCGTACAGCGAGGATGATTTTGTCCTCCATGTTGTTTCGGATTTCTGCCTCCTCACGCTACGTCGTCACTACTAGAGCAAGCTCCTGACTGGTTAACGTGGAGTTCAGATTTTTCAACTCGCGCGCGTCAAACGCCCGAAACGCTCTATTCGTGCCGCCTCATTCGCGCGAAACGCGCCGCAGGATGTCTATTCGTGTCTTTGCATTGAAACTTTGTAAATCACTCGCGCTTAACGCTTCATTCGCGTCTGGTGTGAACGCACCATTAGAGTGTGCACGGATCTGCACTTCGGATTCTAAAGTATCTTTGGAATACTCATTTCAACATACTACGATTTCAGACACTAATTCTAATTTTGAATACTATTTAGGATAGATAGTATGCAAATTGGGATGCACTACGTCTACATGCCTAAATGCATTGAGTTGCTGCCATGTGATTGGCTGATTTAATATTTGCCTTAATGAGCAGTTGAACCTAATTGAGTGGCTGGTGAGTGTATGATTAATAATGTCCTGTTATCATATAATCCAGATTGATTTCCATGCTATGTTTTTCCATCATATTGCAGGTAGTCTTGCCAACAGACATGCGTCCTTATCTGCATCTATGGAGAAGTGGAGCCCTTTCAAGTGAAAGCTCTGAAGTACAGGCTGAAGTGGGACGCTTTTATGATCTTCAACAGCCTGAGTCCAGTATTATCCTGAACCCCAGTTAGAACACCTCGATGAATGTGCCTTTTATAGGTGTCTAATTTTTAGTTCTGTTTTTTCTAATTGTAGAAAGAACTTGATGTTTCTCATTTTATCTGTTTTTATTTTTTTAAATTAAGAGTCCAGTTGATTACCTTTGTAATTGTAGCCCCATTGTGTGTTTTGAATTTGCTTGAATAGTTTTAGTAACAAAAATCTTGTGTGTTTTCCAAGAAGCATTTTATTTTGTATAAAAATGTACATAAAGAAATGTTGACTGGGGTCTATGTATTTACAATTATGCTAATATTAATGTAGGTTAATTGTTGTGCTTTTCAGTTTGGCTGGGCTTGGTTTTAGTTGTTATGCTTTATTGTATTTTGTTTTATGGCAGTATTGTATAGTTTATAGCAGTATTTAGTTTTTGCTAAATGAATTGCATATGTTTTGAAGAAGGCTAAATTGCCTACCTTGCATTTGCTGCAATGCCAATAAACAAAATGAATTCCCTCCATATTAGTAATTCAATTCCGGTACTTTTTTTTTTTTTTTTTTTTTTTTGATGACAATAAATGGATTTTGTCATAATGAGAGGTCTGCACTTTGTCTTTGTAATGTATTTACATTTTTCATATTTCCCACTTCTGCAATTTGTTTTAATGACACACATTTGGTATGGCCACAATGATTTGTTAAACATTAATGAGAAAAGTTAGTGCACCCCAGTGTTATTTTAGTTTTTATTTTGGTTTTATTAATATTGTGAATTTTGATTTTATTTTTATTTATTTTTTTTAGTTTTCATGTTAATTTTAGTTTCAATTTTTTAGTCATTTCGTTATGTGCTTTTGTCATTTTATTATTTTATTATATCATTTTTTAAATATTGCTATTTAGGTTTAATTTATTTTCATGTTATTTTTTGTTTTTATTTATTTATATTTCATGGTAATTATTTTAGTGCTTATTTTAGTTTATTGCCGAGGCAACTTTTCTAATGTTCATTTAGTTCAATTTTTTTTAACAATTATTCTATTGTATTCTATTTTATTTAATTTCAGCTTTATTTCAATCAACAAAACTGTTTTAATGGTTTTAGTTTCAGCATATCTATAGCCTTTTGTTTCAGTTAACGATAATAACATTCTTGCATTTGATTCTAATAAATTATTACAATAAACTACTTTTTCTCACGTTTACAAAATTTTTTAATCGTTTTTATAATCATTAAGTACTTTATAATCGTTCAGCGAACTAGACGTCCTCTGACTTTACGTTAAAACTAGTTGCGTAATATCTTCTGTCACGTGGGTTTAAAGTCTACAGTGCCGATTACTCATAGGCTGTATAAGCTGTCAATCAAATAACCAACCAATCCTGTGCGTTCGTTGAGGCGGGCGTTCCTTGCATTACCTCTGGTGTTTACATCCAAACACGAAGTGCTTAGGTAACTTCAACATGTCAGCCTCCATAGCACGGGCGACAGTAAGGGCGGTTAGCAGACGGAAAATACTGCCAACAAGAGCCGCTTTAACGCTGGTGAGTGCTGACTCTATTTTCAACACGATGACGAGACCGAATAAACATTTAGTTTTCAAATACTTGCGATAGCATACATAACCGATGCGTTTAGTCGTAGCCAGAGCTTGGTTATCTGATCAATAACGGTATCATGATAGACAACGTCGTCCGTTCTGGGACATTCAGATGGATATTCAAACGTAAGAGCAGGTTATTGCAATGTGTTTGAGTTGTTTAAGTTAAATTTGACATGAAGGTCAGCATTTGAGCAGGTTAGCCGTTAGCAGATAGCTTATCAAGCGCTTAATAATGTTTATGTATTAAGCGAGTTCCTGCATCAGAACCTTCTAGATGTGCCTATTTAAAGTTGTTGTCATTCACACTATGCATGAATCGTCTGCGCGTGTTTGGATAACAGCAGTTGTTTAGGGTGAAGTCAGGACAGCAGGCTTTCAATGATCTTATCCATGTTGCTGTGATCAGATAACAGGCCTGTAATTTAGGTTTGTTGTTAAAGACCCCGAACCTCTCCGATTTCAGCATTCCAGTGCTGTAACAAATCTTTACTGAGTACGTGCTGAAGTTGAAATGGTTGTGGAAATGTTTATACAACATTAAGTCAGTGAGTGAATCCAACACTAAGGTTATTGTGCATGTGCATATGGCACTTTTTGATGCTAATTACATATTTAGTTGTCAAAGCAGGTTTAACTTTATTTACTGTGTGTAATAGAATCATGTTTGCAAGTAGTAATTAGACATTTAGCATAAGCTCTTATCTAAAACGACTTCCAGTAGACACCATCAAGTGACAGTGACACTAATATTTGATTGTGTACAGCCCTTGCAGTAAATCGCATATATATATATATATATATATATAATATATGTCAGTTTACATATATATAAATATATATATGTAAACTGACATACCCAAAAATTCTTCATACAGTGGTCTACCCGTAAAATTGATTAAAAAAATCTGGAACCAAAAATTATTCAGACACTTTGACCTGACCATGTTTTGCTTAAGTGTTATCTGATATAGTTAAGATTATTTTTTTCTGACACAGTTTAACTCTGAGATCTTGTCATATTTTATTACCGTATGTATAGCATCTTCCAGAACATGGAGTCACATGCGATGCAAGTGTGAGAGGGAGTGGTTTAATCTGGATGATTTAAAGGCACAATATGTAATTTTCACCATTAGAGGTCGCTTATTCAAAACAAAGGCATAGTTTGATGACGTCTTGATTTCGCGGAATCATGGGAGGTGTAGTCTTCACGTCTAGAGCCGGTGGAAAAGAATCCGATGAGACTCTGTCAGAAATCATGTTCATGGATGAGCTAATGTATTAAAGATTTATTAACATTACTGTAGTCTGAAGCAGGGTGTTGGAGTGGAACGAGGCCGCTGGAGCAATTGCTAATGAGAGACGAGCACGTCACACGGCTCGAGAGCAGTGGAGCTTTTATTATGCCACAGTCGCCGCTTCTTCCGGTCAGGCGTATGTGGGGTAACGCAGCGCTGCTTTATCATATTAGACACATTTGTGTGTTGAAAGTTGTTATATTAGTCATGGTAAAACATGGTACTCGCGGTAAATCAAGAAAACGAGATTTAAACAGTAAGACTTACTGTGTTGAGCTATATAACATGATTAGTTTTCTGTCGATGAATGTATTCAAACAGTTGCTCACCTGTCTAATAAAACACATAATGTATTAAAGCATCTTTGGTGTTTCCATGCATGGTTTCTACAAAATAAAACCAGAAATCAAGGATAATGCAGGTGTGATGTCATTGATAGATGATTTAAACATTCTTGGAAATGTTTGGGATAATGTAAGTACACAAGTCAACAAAATATATAACATTGTTAATGGTGTTTGGATATTTTAATCCAAAAATCTTACATATTGTGCCTTTAATGTATAAGATTGTGTGCGTCCATTCATCAGCACCTCCACATTCTTTAAAGAGTTGTTTGCAGCTGAACAGGAATTATTGAAAAGTTTAGCTGAAATTTAAATAGAATAGGAAAATAACAGATGATGGGACGGTTGTTAGGTAAACTATATTTTCTTTCTTCTTTAGTTAAATATTATTTGAAAATTCTTTACAGCAAACATAAAGAGGAAAAACAACTAAAATTTAGTGTATTTACAAAAGGACGTTAATTTGACATCTGTATTCTGTTTTTCATACATTTTCAATCTCAGATGACCTTCTGATCATGATTAAGTGAAATTCTTATAATCCCACAAATGATCAATGAGTATTTTCTTCATTTTCAGACGCCTTCAGCTGTGAATAAAGTCAAACAGCTTTTACAGAATAAGCCAGAATTTGTGAGTATTTGTTTTATTATTAGTCATGAGCATTTGTAGCCTCAGTGATACATTTTTCTCGTCTCATTCTTTGGATTCTTCATCCGTCTTCAAACAGATTGGCCTGAAGGTTGGTGTTCGAACCAGAGGTTGCAATGGCCTCACGTATACTCTTGACTATACTAAAGAGAAAGACAAATCAGATGAGGAGGTGCTGCAAGATGGTGAGTGGGCAAATTATTACAGTATTACATTTTATTATTTAAGATTTTTTAAAAGTTTTTGCCACTTCTGCTCACCAAGGCTGCATTTATTTGATCAAAAATACAGTAAAAACAGTGAAATATTATTACAATTTAAAATAGGTGTTTTCTATTTGAATATATTGCAATTTATAGGGATGCACCGATATGAAAATTTTGGCCGATAACCGATAATTCTTTATATTTGAAAGCCGATAACCGATAAATTGGCCGATAAATCTAAATCCAAATTTTTATATAATTTTTAAGAGCCTGATTACAAAAACAAAAGTCTCACCATTAAAAGCCATGTCCCAAACACACAATTATGATGTTCTCATTATAATTTTATGTAGCCTATATGACAGACTTGCGCTGCACATTTTGCACTTAACTGTATTTTCCTTTCTAAAGTGATTTCAATCATATTTCAAGCAATTCAAAACCATCATGGTGAACAGTGAGCATCTGAAGTGTCTCAGCTGAAGGAAATAATACATGATTTATCGGCTTTAATATATCGGCCAAATTTTCTTATCCGGCCGATAACAATAAAAATGAACATATATCGGCCGATACCGATATGGTGGCCGATATATCGTGTATCCCTTTGAACAGAAGTGTGTTAAGTAAATTCTACACACGTACACAAATGTTATGTCATATTTGTCGTATATTTCTCCAGGCGTGAGAGTGTTCATCGAGAAGAAGGCTCAGCTGACGCTGCTCGGCACAGAGATGGATTTTGTCGAATCAAAACTTTCCAGCGAATTTGTGTTCAACAATCCCAACATCAAAGGGACGTGTGGTTGTGGGGAAAGCTTCAACATATGAACCTCGCCACTTCTAGAGCTCGACCCTTCCAGGTCATCCCATCCAAATCCTAGATTCAAAGATCCATCTTGAAGATTTGTGGGTAAAGAGCTGGAGAAAGACACTGATGCTTAGTGGCCTGTTTGTGCATCATTTCCTGTGCTGCCACCAGTCACCTCAACACAAACCCATGTTTCAGAGAACACTGTTAGAGGTTCATTAACTTGAATGCAATGTTTCTGTTCATTTCACTATTGCTTGTACACACTTTATTGAGCAGTTTAATATGTATTTAACATGTGCCTGTATGTCATGCAGCTCAGGAGAGTTAGAACTGCACTCCATTACATTGCTTTGATCTCTTTTAAGAAATTTTGTGTGCCGTTCAGTCACGCTGACGTGTTCATATTTGCTAATCCAGTTATTGTGTTGTGCTGAGGCTTATCCTGATGAGCCGAACCTGCTGAATGTCCTAACATGTCTCCTCATCCTCACAGCTCTGGTCTAAACGTACCACACAAGACATTTGCAGTTGCTTCCTCATGGTTATTTTGATGGTGGACCAGCAGTATACATCTGTAACAATCTACATAATATTAAAAGATTCATCTGCCTTTTAATATAATCTTTGCACTTTCAGCATATAATGTGATCATGTGCAGCACAGGAACTGATGCCGTTTAGAGTTTTAAAATGCAATTGTTTGACTTGAACTTGTTTTCTGATGAAGTATTAGTGTAATATGTACATAACTAATGTAAATCCCTTCGACTGTCATTTAACGCACAAATAAACTTAAGTTTTACTTCTGTGCTGTTTCTTGAATGAACTGCCTTTAGTGTCCTGAATGTGGCGCTGTTTTTTTAAGAAACGATACTAAAAAAAAAATGGAAATGTGTCCTTCTAAAATCTAAATTCCCTCCCTGAAAAAAGCAGCATGAGTTTCCATTTATCTCACTGCACTGATTATATACAGATATTATGATTAAGTGTTCATAAACCGGCAATATGCAGATGATGATAAATGTCAAAATATTTGGTTTATTTATTATAAATCAATTTTTGTTTTCTTTAAGCGTGCATTAATTGTCAGTACAATATAAACAGATTGGGAAAATATTTTAATTTCATCCTATTTATGTATATATTTATTTGTATTGATTTCCAAATTATCGATCACAAATGAATGTTTAGTGAGACAAAAAGATGCAAATGAACTCACTGATGAGGAAATACATCACATCAAGAGTTTTAGTATAATTGTTTCTTAAAGGCCTGTACACATCAAGAACGATAAAGATAAATATAGCTGCGAGCAGCAATTATCGGGGTTCAAGCGCTATAAGGTCTTTAAGCATATGCGTAAAAAGGTATTGTTTTATTTAGCAAGCCTGTAACCATCTCGATCATACATGGAAAAGACCATTTACAGCCAATACAGGCAATTTATCATAGGAAATATATGGTTGTTAAAGCTTTTTAACAGTTATTGAGGTTGAGCCAAAAATCTAGGACTAGTTCGCCAAAGTTGGTTTTCAAAATAATCTCCAATATTTAATGAACGTTTCTATGGACAGCAACGGTCCTAGAGGCAAAGTTGCTCAGAATGAGGAGTTCTACCATGAGGTATGAATGTCGTGTGCATGTGCAAAAACTCTATTTGAATATATTATATATAATTTATAGGGATGCACTGATAAAAAAAATTTGGTCGATACCGATAACCGATAATTCTTTATATTTGAAAGATAATATATAGAGCCTGGAAAATGCAAAGGCACCCCCCGCTGCTTGATTTCCTTCGAATTTCTCACAGGCCTCTAGGGCCGTGAGTCAAACAGGCCCAGCGAGTTTCATTCTGACCGGCCTCCGTTAACCTTGTCTGATAGCTGCTCAAACTTCATTGGCCGATGGCGGACATGTTTTTTGACATACTTCAATGTCCTAATAGACAATCGTGGCCCCTCGGACAAAGACACTGCATGGCAATTTTCAAGTTACATAGGTGTGCTGAGTTTGGTGAAAATATCTCATTCCATTCACAAGTTATTTTAGTCAAAGTGGCTCCACCCACTTCAAACGTTTTGGCAATAATTATCAAAAAAAGTTGAAATTTCGACTTTTTTTGATAATTATTGACAATCAGACTTCGGAGAATCTCGCTGCACTGGTTTGGGTCCGATCGGGTCAAACACCTAAGACTATTGCGCAAAAGTAGGTTTTTCAAAATATATAAATCGGGGCAAGCCTAGGCGGTAAGAGTACTACCAGCCCTCAAAGTTTCTACGACTTACGGTTTGGACTGCCCGATCACTTTTAAGGGAGAACGCTGATCCTTGGAAATTTTAACAATTACAATAGGGTTTCAGCGCTACACGCTTGAACCCCTAATTATAACGATAATAACTATGTTAGCGTCCAGCCAGCAGAGGATTTAATCTAAGCGTGCGCTGCATTTTTGTCTTCTGCCGCTTTAAATGCTCGAGCTCAGCAGGATGGATTCTGATTGGCTGTTTTTATCTTTCAACAATATCGTTTATGATTGGCGTGGACTCTGCTATTCTTTAATATTTAGCAAGATTTTTAGAACTATCACGTCATGTTGTAATTATTCTGACTTGTAAAAAGCATTCAAGTGAACGTTGAACTCATAATTACAACTTTAGACTCGTAATTTTCTGAGCGCTACGACTTGTACCACGTGACCACTGCAGATTTATTTTGGCGTTCATGGTGCAAGAGAAAATACGGCTCCAAGCACAGCATTACATGTTGTCATCTCTTATTTACAGTAATTACGACATGGCGTGAACGCAGCTTTATCGTTATCGTCCTTGGTGTGAACAGGCCTTTAACCAGACACATAAAACAACCGAATGACTGTTGTATTTCTGATAAGGCTCACAGATCAGTCTGTAATATCTGTATATATTTTATCTTAACTGCAGCTTGAATGAATTGCATCTTTAACTTACAAGGCGAGCTGCCAGCATATACAAAAACTGCCTCTCTATTGACTCCCCCAAATATATTAATGTGTGAACAGAGCTGATAAGATTTAGTTGTTGTTGCTGGACAGTTACTTGCTATTATGTCTGAATATGGCTAGACTGAAAGGAAGGGAAAAGCTCTTGCTCCTTTTCTTTTTAGACATAGAGTTTCCTCTTTTTGTATCTTTCACAGCTGCAGGGGTTGATCTCAATTTTTTTTTTCCTCCATCATGTCTTCCTGGTCACACAGATGTCCATTCTCCATGACTTGATTTTGCTTTTAGCTTCCCTTTTCTTGTGTCTCAAGAGTTTTGTTTTTATTAAGTTCTTCATCGTCACAGATCTGAATAACTGTGGTCTACAGCTGGCCCTCATTATTTGAAGAAGCATCTCTAAAAAGGAGTAAACAGAGAGAGTCATTAAAAACACTTCAACTCATTTCACTGTGTCGAATGACACATTATTTGATGGGAATCTGTCAAGTCTAATTTCACCCTTCAATTAATGATTTGCTTACTTTTGTAAATAAGCAAACTTGATGGTTGAGCCCTTTCATACATATTTGACCATGAGAATAGGACTCCTTGAATAAATACGCATTAATAAAACTTCAGAAGACAAAAACAAACAACCTTATTATCCAAACAATAAAAACACAACCAATATGAAAGGGAACCTATAATGCCCCTTTCACAAGATGTAATATAAGTCTCTGGTGTCCCAGAATGTGTCTGTGAAGTTTCAGCTCAAAATACCCCACAGATCATTTATTATAGCTTGTCAAATTTGCCCCTATGTGGGTGTGAGCAAAAACACGCCGTTTTTGTGTGTGTCCCTTTAAATGCTAATGAGCTGCTGCTCCCGGCCCCCTTTCCAGAAGAGGGCGGAGCTTTAACAGCTCAACAACAACAAAGCTGGAGAATCTCACGCAGCCAAAATGAGGATTGTCAGTAACGGTGTTCAGCCTTACATTGTTCAAACCGGAGTCGACACTGATGGAGAGACTCAGGAAGAAGTTACAACTTTTAGAATGAAACTGGACGTTTCTGAATGGTTAGTGGATAAATTTATGTAGTTGCTGTGGAGTTGATTCAACTCATCCACTAGCAATGAGTCGTCAAATAGATTAATCATGATTAATCACATCTAACATAAAAGTTTGTAAATATATAATGTCTATATGTATACGTATATATATACTGTACATACATACAGACACACACACACACATAGCCTATATATTTACAAACTTTTATGTTAGATGTGATTAATCACGATTAATCTGTTTGACAGCACTAATATATACATTTTATTGTTAAGATATATAGTATATATATTTACATTTAATCATATGTTCACATATGGGGAAGACTGGGGCTAATTGTTAAATAGGAAAGATGCTACAATTTCTGTATCTCAGTGAGGTTTTGGGTCAAGAGTCCAGATACACAAATGCCTTTTTTCAACCACAGTCTTTTGCATAAATTCTTATTTTATCGTACATTCTAAATAAAGGTTCTTTATTGGCGTCGATGGTTTCATGAAGAGCTCTCGTCTTCCATGGAACCTTTTCATTGCGCAAAAGGTTCTTTATAGTGTGATTTAGATTAAAACTAAGAATGATTCTTTTAAGAACTGTTCACTGAAAGGTTCTTTGGGAAAACAAAAATGGTTCTTTATGGCATTGCTGTAAAACCCTTTATTTTTAAGAATTGCATAAATGTTCTTTTTAAATCGAGTACTTTTTTTTTTTTTTTTGTATATTTTTTGTTTTACAATTGTTTAACTGTTTAAGTATTGCTGAAAAGCTTTGAAATAACCTATAACAGATGTTAAAACATAGAAGATAAAAGAGTTATATATATTTGTTAAATCAAGTAACGCTTGAGTTTTGCGCGTGCAGCTTGTCTCGGGGACACAAAAGCGACACCTGCGGCTCCCGTGGGACTGTTGTCATGATAACGCATGTGCGCGGGCTGTATAGCGCCCTACAGTGCGCGCTAAAACACCCGGGAAAGACCCCGTTTACAAGCACCATTTCACCTGAAAACACTGCATTCGACTGAGATACCGTATGGTGCAGCAGGATGCCGATCATGTGGGGAAATCTTTCGGTACAACATCCATCCCAGCAGTAGAGAATCTTTTCGTGTGTTTCGTCAGAGATGTCTATATTAAGTGACTCTGGCTTTGAGGAAGATCTTCACACTTCTCCAGTGAAGCGGGGTTCAACATCAGCCTGGCATGAGTGCGATTATGAAGAGAGCTGCTTCAACATCCAGAGACACAATGAGCTGCAGTTTCTCGCGCAGAACTGCCTCGCGCGGCAACCTCAGGTGAGACCATCATATACCTCTCACACACACTTAAATAGCGTTTTGTATTATTATTATTGAAAAAAATTCATAGATTTATACAAAAATGAAGCATTAAAATGATCAAAAATGTTACAAAAGATGTCTATTTCAAATTAATTCTGTTCTTAAAGAAACCTGATCACGGTTGTGAAGCAGCACAACTGTTTTCCTCTTTGGTAATCATCAGAAATGATTCTTGAGCAGCAAATCATCATATTAGAATGATTTCTGAAGGATCATGTGACACTGAAGACTGGAGTAATGATGCTGAAAATTCAGCTTTGATCTCAGGAATAAATTACATTTTAGAAAAAAGAAAGAAAAAAACCGTCTTAATTTAAGGCATATTTGAACTATGATTTAAAGAAACATACAACCATAGAGAAAACAAGCATTTGTACTTGTGACCTAGGCAGTTTCCGAAATCGAATACTCTCTTAAGTAGATTCTTATTTTGAAAAAGTAATTACTTCAAGACTGCTAAAAAAGTATCTAGTATAAATGTAATTCACATGTAGGCTACTACATTCGCCATGTTGTCATTATCATGTGACCTACCAGCGTCGGTTGCATCGCCTCACTGCCATTCATAAATCCTCTCCCGTGACCTCATGGGATATTAAAGCATCCATGCACACTTCTGAATCTCGCCGGAAGTAGGTCATTCATGTACTTTTTGCCTACTCTTTTATTTGTACTGTAAATTTGGGCATACTTTTTTTTGGGAAGTATGCGATTTCAGATTTAGCACGTGACAGTATAAAATTTTCATGTTGCGATAATTGCTGAAGCTTTTATCACGGTATATGGTATTATCATGATATTGAAATAAGTAATACTATAACAGGTTTAGTAACTTTTTCTAGTAACAAAAAGAACTGAACATTTAAATACAATAAAGCAATACACAAAAAGTGTATAAAGTAAACAAATGTTTCAAACTGATTAAAGTGCAAAAGAATTACAAAGAACAATAGGTATCACTTTACAATAAGGTCTCATTAGTTAATGTTAGTTAATGCACATTAACTAATAGCTCCATTTGTTACACAAGGTATTATTCTTTGTTAAAGTTAGTTAAAAATACGACTATTAGTTCATGTTAGCTCAGGTCCATTAAATAATACAGTTACAACTTTTGATTTTAATAAAGTGTTATTAAATGTTAAAATTAAGATTAATAAATGCTTTTGAAGTATTTTTCATTGTCAGTTTATGTTAACTAATAAATTAACTAATATTACATAACGGAGCTTTATTGTAAAGTGTGACTGAACAGAATCAAAACATATTAAAACAATATCTAGGGCATGTTGTAGTCCAGATTAGAATATAAAAAATTTGAAAATAAATAGTCTTAAGGCTTTTAAGTGTTTGGTGCTGTGATGAACATGATAGCGAATACAAAAATCTGAATGGCTGTTTAAAACATTTAAATACTGTAGTAGCTGTAGCGCAGCTGCTTTGTTTACGGGGTAACCGCTGTATTTCTGCCGTTCCATCTGCTGTCAGAGAGTGAAAATGCATTTTCATTCAGCGCGTCTCCTTCACTGGTTCCGTCATGTGCTGCTCATGCACGTTGGGTTTGTTTACATCAGTGCGCGTGCTTCTTTGACGAAGCATATAGCAGTGTTGTGCATTTTAAACGGTTGATGGATAAAGTATTCTTAAAATGCATTCTAAAAATCGGAATAATTCGTAATAAATATTCACGGTATTTTGAAGTGCCCACGATTATAATATTGCGCATATTCATTATCGTGATATATCGCGATATTGTAATATTACCGGATGCAGACCTAGATATCCTTCTGAGTCTCCTCTATTACTGTTGTTGTTCTTACTGTTACCAATGATATTATTACTTTGCCTTGTATTTTTACATTTTTTTATATCCTTCTAGATTACTGCAGAGGCTCGCAGCAAACTGGTCAGCTGGCTCATAGCTGTGCACAGACAGCTCAAGCTGTCTTTTGAATCGTGCTGCTTGGCTGTTAATATCATGGACCGTTTCTTGATCACAACCTCAGTCGCTGCAGACTGCTTCCAGTTACTGGGAGTGACATCTTTACTGATCGCGACAAAACAGGTGAAGTAGAAAAAGTGTGCTAAATTGTATTGAATGTGTACTTCAAATCTTAAAAAAAGATGTTGACTACCTACTAAAGCACATGTAAAGTACTTGATTATCATCTTCACTGTACAATGTTATTCATTATTACATTTAAAGTTAGTATATTTAACTAAATTGCAACTTCATTACAAACTACATCATTTAGTACATGGCATACGAGTTTCAACAAAGATTACATTAATAGTTTACTTGTCAGTATAATTGTCAGTACAATTTAACCATATTTCAAAGATATTAGAATTATGTAATTTTATATAAAGATGTACTTAAGTCCTACTTAAAGGTGCAGTAAGCGATTTCTGAGATTTCCCCTACACAATAGGATCACACCCCTATCTTGATAGCCCCGCCCCCAAAATTCACAAACACACTTGCTGCATCTAATTTCAGAGGCAGCATCCTCCGTAGGTCACATTTGAAGGCTGCTACGTCATCAAGGATGTCTTATTTAAGAAAAGTAACCGTAATAAAATTTACTGTTATTCCTCGTGAGGTGTAAAATACTGTAATTTATTTCTTACTTCGCAATCTAACGGTTACTTTTCTTAAATGAGACCGCCTCAATGATGTATGCAGCCTTCAAATGCGACCTCCGGAGGACGCAGCCTACGAAATGAGACGCAGCTTATGCAACACAGGCACCTCCCCCCTAATGAGTGTAAACGCCCCCTACTGCTGATTCGCTACAAGTGTGTTTGGGTGCTAGGTCCAATCCACTTTCAACAGCGTTTCTCAAAAATTGCTTACTGCACCTTTAAGTGGGTCAAAAACACTTTAAAGTTCATCTAATTGCATTTAATATAAACTATAATACATTTTCATTTAATTGCATTAACATGCAGTTAAGCGTCAGAAAACACCTTCACACTTAAGTATTATTATTTCTGTAACAAGTAAAAAGTATGCTAAAGCGTTCTTCTTTTTCACAAGGGTTAGTACACACTTTTCAGGCACAATGGATCACAAACATAGACACAGTATGTAAATCTGACTGAGTTCTGATGTTTGTGTTTTCCAGGTTGAAGTGTATTCGCCTCGTATCACACAACTTCTGTCGCTTTGCTGCAATTCTTTTTCCAGAGAACAGCTGTGCAATCTTGAATGCCTGGTCCTTCTCAGACTCAATTTTAGACTGGCTGCACCTACCCTTGCTTTCTTTCTGGACTATTTCACCAGTCGCCTTACTGGATTTCAGAGTGGTAGAGCCATCGATACGATGGTCAGTACTCCGGATACAAACGCATGGAAGGAGCGCAGAGCTGCTGAGATGAAGTGGAAATGGCTGGCTTGCAAAGTCTGTGAACTGAGTCTGGCAGACTACACATTCAACAAGTATATGCCTTCTGTGATTGTGCAGTGTGCCGTGAAACTGGCAAAAGATCTGCTGGAGACACATTCAGTGCAGTCCACAGACAACGACGCTGGCTCAGTGAAGACATCTGAGTCGTTCAGTTTTGAAGGGTATCCACCACTGACCTGTGAAAATCAGCTGTTGTTTCAGCAATGCACAGACGATCTGAAATTGTTGGTTTCTCTTAATCAAGACACAGTCCAGGACTTCATATGACTATAAACCATTATTTCTGTCAAGGGTGGACTTGTAATACTCATGCAGTCAAGCAGTATTCGTCCCAAATATTATTTATACAAAAGTAAGGTTTTATTTTAAATGTTTATGTAGAATCAAAGTTTTAGAATTTCTGTTTCTAAGAACTCTAAAATTAAATTGCAATTCATGAAAATAACCCCTGTTTTTTGAGTGTTTAAAATGCAATCTGAACGTAAGTAGTTGTAATTCATGAATGCTTTGGTCTCCTTTTTTAAGAAAATATTCAGCAGATTATTGAAAGTGTACAAGAAAGGGTAAAAAAGTTTAAGTGTACTGTAAAGCAAATGTATTGTGCTAAACATTTTTTATTTTGTACAAAATATATATTTTACAAAATAATTTGGAACTAGAAAATGAAAGCCATATATCTAACCAAGTTGTGTTGCAAATTTTAATTTAATATCACAAAAATTGAGGTTCGTATGAGTTTTTGTTTAGGCGCTATACCAAAAATAGCCACCGGGTGACTGACAACCACAATTTTTCTCATGTAACTAATATATTTCATAAGTGCATAATAAATTTCTGTCACAATATCACTTATATCACAAAACAAAACCAAATATTAAAGGCCTGTTCACACCAAGAATGATAACTATACAGATAACGATAGAGATATAGTTCTAAAAATCGTTTTAAATGAGCACTGTCCACACCACAGCTATAACGATAATGATATAGAGAAACGATATCGTTGGGATCACTTTCAGAACGATTTTTTTCCTGCTGTTAAACTATAAAACACTGACAGCCAATTAGAATCCATTCTAATTTAAAGGGTTTGTTCACCCAAAAATGAAAATAATTGTATTACTTACCCTCATGTCGTTCCACACCCGTAAGACCTTCGTTAATCTTCGGAAAACAAATTAAGATATTTTTGTTGAAATCCAATGGCTCAGTGAGGCCTCCATAGCCAGCAATGACATTTCCTCTCTCAAGATCCATTAATGTACTAAAAACATATTTAAATCAGTTCATATGAGTACAGTGGTTCAATATTAATATTATAAAGCGACGAGAATATTTTTTGTGCACCAAAAAAAACTAAATAATGACTCATATAGTGATGGCCGATTTCAAAACACTGCTTCATGAAGCTTCAGAGCGTTATGAATCAGTGTGTCGAATCAGCGGTTTGGAGCGCCAAAGTCATGTGATTTCAGCAGTTTGGCGGTTTGACACACAATATTTTGTTTTTTTGGCGCACCAAAAATATTCTCTTCGCTTTATAATATTAATATTGAATCACTGTACTCACATGAACTGATTTAAATATGTTTTTAGTACCTTTATGGATCTTGAGAGAGGAAATGTCATTGCTGGCTATGGAGGCCTCACTGAGCCATCGGATTTAATCAGAAATATCTTAATTTGTGTTCCGAAGATCAACGAAGGTCTTAGGGGTGTGGAACGGCATGAGGGTGAGTAATCAATGGCATTATTTTCATTTTTGGGTGAACTAAACCTTTAAGGGTTCGCGCATTTAAAAAAGCAGACGACATTGCAGAGAAGTTAATCGCCGAGGTCCAGAAAAAGCCACCAATGTTTGACAAGTCAAACCCCTTTTTCAAGGATACTTTAAAGAAAATGGATATGTGGAAAACAATCGGTCATACCCTCGGAATAAATGGTGAGAAGTATTAACGATGAGATAATTATGCTAGGCTAGCAAACAGTGTAACATAAAATTACCTCAGATATCCAGCGCTAGTTTCGACAACATTGTCTTGCTTCCTTTGAAGTTGCAGTAAAAAAGACTAGGTGTTGTTTTTATTCCACTATATTGACTTCATCAGCTAAATTCACTGTTAGATTATATCGATTACACTAGCTATTCACTCCAAACATAGTATGATGAGGACATCTGCTGGTTGAAGCCATGTAAATGCAACAAGAACAGCAAAAACATGTTGTACACACTACAATATAGTTAGTTTACTAACTAATACAGTTAGTTATAGTTATCTTTATAGTTATCGTTCTTGGTGTGAACGGACCTTAAACCTTGAGTCTCAGACCTTTCCAACAATGTGTTTTGTCAAGACTGGAAAAATATTTGATTATAAAATACACATTTTGTAACATATGAAACATGACACCGCCCAAAATAGGGGAGGAGCCCACTAAAAGATTTTAAAGGGATAGTTCACACTAAAATTAAAATTCTGTCATCATTTACTCACCCTCAAGTTGTTCCAAACCTGTATGAGTTTTTTCCTTCTGTTGAACACAAAAGAAAATATTTATGGTTATGAATAAGCTGGTGTGTTCCAAAACAATGACAAAATTCGCATTTAGGAGATATAAACATTCAAACCTTACAGTCTCTCACTTCCGCTAAAATGCATCACGGATTTAATGACATCACCGTGGACTTCAGCTTCTCATCAAATCTTCTGTCCAATCAAATGCTCTCTAGAATCTGAAGTCCCGCCTCTCCTACACTATAAACAGACACTGAAGCTGCGGAGAGCACAGAGACATGAGAGTCGGCACAGCCCACAAAACTTTCGGACACATTTGAATTCTACAAACAATGCTATATTTTAAATCAATACGGAGGAGAAACGGTTAGAGAGTATGAGGAAAATTGAGTTTTACTAGCTCAGCGGCTCTGGCCGAGCTGTGATCTAGGCAAAAAGGCTATTTTAAAAAAAGGAGAGGAGCATCTAGATATATCCCACCCAGTCTTCCTGTTTCTTTGGAAATTACGTCAACACAATAAAGCTGCTCGTTCCAAGGCACTTCAGTGGACCTTTAAAGAATGTTGGTAACTAAACAGTTGATGGCAGCCATTGTTTTTTTCCACTTCCTTATATGGAAGTCAATGCTACGGTCAACTGTTTAGTTAGTAAGTGATGACAAAATGTTCATTTTTGGGTGAACTATCCCTTTACTAAAATATATGAGAGGAAAAAAAATCAATAAAAAACATACCAAGTGTCTGACAGTTAACTAGTTAAAGGACAATAGCATGCTTTGATTTTTTCAGAACAGTTCAGTAAAGTGTAATGCACTTCTAATAATGTTAATAGCCTCAGCATATTTCTGAATAATAAAGTTCTGAAAGGTATTCACAGTGGGCAGAGGGAATCATCTTTTTGTATTTGTTTGATTATGAGGGTAATTAATCACCTGGGAATTTAAGAGCATTGTATAAGAGGTGAAAATGAGTGTTTAATTAACTCTGGCAGGTTACAGGTTAGTTAATTAATAATATATACATATATAGCATGCAAAGCCTGTTCATCTTCGGAAGACAAATTAAGATATTTTTGATAAAATCCGATGGCTCAATGAGGCCTCCATTGACAGCAAGATAATTAACACTTTCAGATGCCCAGAAAGCTACTAAAGACATATTTAAAACAGTTCACATGACTACAGTGGTTCAACCTTAATGTTATGAAGCAACGAGAATACTTTTTGCGCGCCAAAAAAACAAATTAACGACTTTATTCAACAATATCTAGCACTCATCACTGAACTAAACACTGCTTTATGAAGCTTCGAAGCTTTACAAATCTTTTTTTTGTTTTGAATCAGTGGTTCTGAGCGTGTATCAAACTGCCAAAGTCACGTGATTTCAGTAAACGAGGCTTCGTTGCATCATAAGTGTTTCGAAACTTCAATGGTTCACGTGACTTTGGCAGTGCTCCGAACCACTGATTCGAAACAAAAGATTTGTAAAGCTTCGAAGCTTCATGAAGCAGTGTTTAGTTCAGTGATGAATGCTAGATATTGTTGAATAAAGTCGTTAATTAGTTTTTTTTTTGTTTTTTTTTGGTGCACAAAAAGTATTTTCGTCACCTCATAACACACTGTAGTCACATGAACTGTTTTAAATATATTTTTAGTACCTTTCTGGGCGTTTGAAAGTCTAAGTTAACTTGCTCTCAATGCAGGCCTCATAAGCCATTAGATTTTATCAAAAATATCTTAATTTGTGTTCTGAAGATGAACAAAGGTCTTACAGGTTTGGAACGACATGAGGGTGAGTAATCAATGACAGAATTTTCATTTTTGGGTGAACTAACACTTAAAGACTGTGTCTTAAGAACCAGTCTGACCAACTACCAAATAGTTAGGGGCAATCAGTCGTACTTTTCAGATTAAAATTAGACCAATCAACCTTTTTATGTAACTGACTTAAAAAAAAAAAAAAAAAAGACCATTCTTGAAGAAGAAAAAAATAGATGACTAACTTGTAAGACCAGTCTAAGCAAGCAGTTCATGCATCCGGCCACTGAACATTAATGAATTAATGATATGTTCACCCATATTCTTCATATTATTTTCTTAATGTTTCTTGGTTTAAAAAGTGTAGTTACGTGTCTTATCTTGCTGCAGGCTATGTGAGTGAGTTCTGGCTTCATGTCATTGCACAAGTGGTTTAGTCAGCAGACAGGGCGTGGAGGAAATTAAGTGAAATGAGAAAAAGAAAGTGTGACAGACTTCATAGTTGCCAAATCGCAGTGCCAAATTATATACCTACTGTAAAACAAACAAACAAACAAACAAACAATGTAATAATTTGTTACACCAATCAGCCACTAACATTTTCATTCAAGCGTGTGAGGTTTTGAATTTGCCGGCCTGTTATTGGCTGGCGGTGAATGAGGGGCGGGGCTTCAACTCAAATCACTCACCGCTTGTGACTCCGAAGGCATGTAGTCTGACCGTCTGACGCTGCTGTGAACCGTGAAACGGTTGGAGTTTGTATGGAAACAAACGGCTGCCGTTCATTAACAAGGAGAGCTTTTAATTTTGAAGCTTTTTTTATTTAGACTGCTGAACAAGACGGATTGTTCGGGTTTTTGTCAGAGAGCATCTTCACAAAGAATACGAACCGAGACCTACTCTTTAGTGTAACGTTATTCACAGCGATCCTTTCTATTATGTGTATATGACGGTTTATTTAACGCGTATTTTAGACTCGTATCGAATGAGCTAGCCATTCATAGCGATAATAAAATGTCTGAGAAGATGTCAGAGAAGAGATACTCCAGCATGGATGAGTCCTCGCTCCGCAATCTGGTAAGTTCAGCTCTCACAAATGTCACTTTTTTAATTATAACAGGCATTGATTAGCTTTAGCATCACTAAACAGGATTCTTTACTAATAATGCTAAAAACAATGGTACGTGCTTTATCTACTGTTCACATCTGTATGATAAAACTGCTAGTGTAAACATAATGTTCGAACTCAAACACGTGCCATGTTGTAAAGTGGTTAAAAATTAACGAGATCCGTTTGAAAAGCTTCTTATTGTTCAACCTTAACAATGACAAGGATGATTGCTACCAATAATGTGTATGTGTGTGTGTGTGTGTGTATATATATATATATATATATATATATATATATATAATATAGGGAATTCAAGTATCAAAAAAATCATATTTAGATGTCTGCATCAATAGAAATTTACAAAAGTGATTTTATATACATAGAAAGCACATTAAGTGCAGGTAAAAAAGAGAATAAAATGTCAAAATGTGGGTGAAATAATGTTCCATTGTCATTAAGTGTTACACTTATAAAATATATAAAAGAATAAGTGAGCATACTAAATTTTATTGCATTTTAAATGAGTAAAAAAATTTTGCTGACAAATGGGCAAAACCTAGGATAGTGGCAAAGTTTAAAAATTAGCGTTTGGGGTAAAAGTAATTAATCTTTAATATGGCATAAATAGATTTTTTTGCTTTAAATATCCCTGACAAGATTGTTACACTAAATTAGTGGGTGTCTTCTGTAAGTCATGGTAAAAATATATGATATTTAATTTTTGCTCAGAAAAAAGAAACAAAAAAATTAAACAGCACCCAATCTGATGTATTGAAAAACAACAACAATTCATTGCTGTATTACACTTATTGTTTTGATGCTTGAAAACCCTTATATATATATATATATATATATATATATATATATATATATATATATATATATATATATATATAAATATGGGTCGTATGATTAAAATTATGTTTTAATAAATGGCCGCTGTGCTGGCATTACATGACCATTCATGTCATAGAGATGAGCACATTAATAATATAATTATCTTTGCGTAATGTAGCATTTTCAGACAGTCCTCAAGGCGTTTTACAAGCTGAACGAACACAATAAACATACTACAGACACAACATGAGTCAGCAGCGCAGTCTAGAGTGATGGCACAGATGTGTGTGACCCACCAGACAGTCCAAACAGAACGAGTGTGAGTGGAGAAATGAAATGTCTAAACAAACAGTCACACATTACAGTGTGAGTCAGTGTGTGCAACATGAGACGGATAAAAACAGACGAAACCAAACAAACAGATGAGGTGTGAAGAAGCAGGAGATAATAAACAAACTTCATGCATACAGGTGGATAGATGCCAGTATAAAGTCCCAAATGTCTGGGATGAATTAGAGTATGCAAAACACATATATAATTGCACTATTAACCTTTAGGCCTAGATATACTTCAAGCGAAATCGAAGAATGAACTAGTGTGATGTCATTTTTAACAGTTTGAAGCTTGTTTGGAGATTGCCAAAGCGAACTTTTCGGAAAGGTTTGTTCCGGCTGGTAAATGCCTTCGGACTACCATTGATCCATAGTGATTATGTAATAGGTGGATCTGAGACTCCGCCGCCTTTGACATGGAAATCTTCTCTGGTTAATTTCTTCTGTTCAGTCCATCGAGGTCAGACACGAGTTAAAACATGAGCACACTGGAGAGCTGCTGTATAGCAGAAACTGAAGTTGTAATTTTATTTAAAAGCGACAATGGAACTGTTTTTATGTTAATTCTGTAAAGCTGCTGCTTTAAAGCAATCTATTGTATAAAGTGGTATATAAATAAACGTGACGTGACTGGAGTGCTGAATTGCAGAGCTTGTGCAAACATATCCTCATCGCTGTGATGCTTTCTTAACTGCTGTTTTCTCACTGCTGTCCTTTTTGTTGTGCGCTTATCTTGTTATTGGGAGGAAACCGAACGCATATTTCCATATTAATCTAAACGTCACTCCCTAACAGTATACACACATTTGCTGACAGTATACCACAGCTTGCATATTTTAAACTTCTTTTTACTCCTAAGCAAAGGATGAAACAGAACTCTGCCGTGAGAACGGGCCTGTATCCGTTCCAAGTGAACAGCAACACCTTCGAAGTACAGTTTTACTTTTACTAGTCTTTAAAAAAATGACATCTGACTGGTTTCTCTTGAGTCAGTGCAGTGGCGGTCTTGATGCCTTAGGCGAGATATGAGGTGCTTGGAAGGGAAGAAAGTGGTGGGTGGAACGGAGAGCAGTTGTGTGGGAATGGGATTGTGGGAGCAGCGTTAGACAACGAAGATGCCCTATACGACTGCCTGTGCCGCTTATGCCAGGATCCGATACTGGAGTGAAAGCATTGCAAAGTGCTACGTCTGTAAAAACCACTGCATTCTTGTATATTGGGAATATATCAAAAAAATTATCAGGAGTTTGCGTATCATATATGCTTTTATGTGTGGAAAACATACATGAGAATAAACACATTCTGCAGGCTGCAGCTGAACAAAATTGGATCAAGTTGATGAGTTGTGTCTCAGTTATCAATGTACTCAGGCATTCTGCTTTCGTGGGCAAAATACTGAAGAATTCAGGTTTATTACAAAGATAAGACAAATATTTATTCAAATTCTGCCAGTGGAATTTCCTATTCATTTGCAGTTATGTGATATTACATAATGCTCCAATGTGAGCACAACATCACAGCGTTCAAACTGACAGCAAAATGAATGTTATTCGTAAGAAGTTTAAAAAAAAAAAAAAAAACTATTTGTATTGTGTCGATTACATGCCATTTGTTCAAATTAATTTTTTGTAAAAGTTCCTACAAATTGGTAATATAGATCGAGAAGGGACTCAAAAATATAGGAAAAAGCTTAAATTTTAAAAAACTAAACATGCCACTCCACGTTCAAGCAACATTAAACTGACTGCAAATGGAAAGCTATATGATAGGTTTGTTAATTAGTACTGGGATAAATGGTTCAAGTGTTTCACAGACCAAATTGCCTTGGAGGTTGAAAAACCGTTGTCCCTAAAATAATTACAGCATATGCCATCATGCAGTTTCTGAAAAGAGCAAATGTGGAGTCAAAGCTGACAACTTTTCAGGATTGTTCCTAATAGAAAATTTCCAATAAAGGATGGCGTCACAAATTCCTACAGAATTGAATAATCACTTTGAGTCATGAGCTTCATAAAGCTAAATTGTAAGGCATGGGTTAAACTGTCAATGCATCAGGACTCATAACACAAAGCACAAAACCTGCATTCAGAGCAATAGGGAAAAATAAATACAGCCCTTTATTTTCAACCTTATTTCACTGTGCATAGTTACGTTTGGAAAGGGCACCCCATTGGAAAAATCAGGTCATGCCAGCATGAGGTGCTTAGGCTAATTAGGCTGACTAAAACTAGGTGGTACATAGTTTTGTTGGTGGTTGTTGGGTCTCAACCAGCTTAGCCATCTTGGTGGGCCAAGGCCAAGCAAGTTAACCTAGGCCAAAGCAGCTTTTAGAGCATTTAGACCAAATATCATCTAAAAATGACCAGCCTCGACCTGCTAGAAACTTTGCACATTAGGGATGTCAAATATCCAAGTAGTTTGGAGCTGAAGTCAATAATCAATTTGTAAAAAAGTATTGAATTAATTCAATATGCTAGAGCTGTCCGATCGACAAGACGCATATCAAACGTGTATGGCAACATATGCTATGAAGATCTCTTGCGGCTGCTTGCTCTAATGCAGCTACATGTGTGAATAGTAAAATGGGCATTTTGACAAAGTGCATTTGGCTGTTATTAATGTAAACGGTCAGTCTGTTTCAAGTTGGTGGAATGTAAATAGGACTTGTATGTTAGATGGAAAGCCACTCACCGCTCCTCTTAAGTTCCTCATAATTAGTCATAAATAGCTGAAATGGCTTCATGACATTGTTTTAACTTATTTTGTTGACTGTTAGGCATATATATTTAATTTAAGAATTGTTGCATTGTGGTATTGGTATTAAATACTGACATCTTGGTATTGTGTGACAGTCTGTCAGATTCTATTAAAAGCTGGTTTTGGCTGCATATACACTTAAAGGATACATTCACTGATAACTGTTAAAAGTGTTGTGGGAACAGCTGTCTCCTACTGTGCAAAAACTCTCAAGATGTTCTCGACTCTAACAGTAACTGTAAACACTGCTAAACAAATCCAATTGAACCTTTATGTGAAGTTCTGAACTGAAGAGAGATTGAAAGTAGATTCCCACCTCTGTTGTCCTTCAAATAACTCAACACTACCCCCAAATCTCCCCCTTCAAATATTTTCCACTCTCCGCTCTTCAGAATGTTTGGATGTCACTGAGACACGATTCCACAGAGGTCAGGAGTGTCACAGTCCCTCATGGCTAGTGAAAATGTTGAGGTTTCTCCAACTTTCTTGCTGACCACCACAGGGCTTATTTTTAGTTTTTATAGAAACACGTGTATAAAAAAAAAAAAAAAAATTATGCACCGTAAATAAAAAGGCCATTTTGTTAAAGATTGTGAAGTTTCAATTAGTTTTTCATTAGATATGTTTATTTGCTTTAATAGCTGTTCTCTTAAACTTGGATGAAGGCATTTCCTGATTTCATCCCTATGGACTAAATAGTCAGCTTCTGTTTATGTAGAACTTGGAGGGAGAACAGAATTGTCATTCAAGTCTGATAAACTGTAGTGTCAATCTTTGTTGTTTTTTTGTGACCTCTACATATTTTTTTTTTACCAAAACATTAAAATGAATATCAATCTCCATAATGCAAAAATGTAGAAGCAGATCAGATTATTAAAGTCTAAATATAGGCTTTATTTGTGTCATTGTTATGTTTAAGTCATGCCCTGGGCAGATTGACTGCGATCTCATCGCTGGAGGTCGCCAAGAATATGTGTAGTAGTGGATACCCTGATGTTATAGCAGCACAACTGCCATAACTTCTGGTCACAAATGGCACATATTTTCTTTGGCAATAAATTGGTGCCATTCTAATCTGAAAATCAGTTTTCTTGCAGCTAGAAATTAACATTCTGGATGAGAGTATTTGTAGATGTAGATCATTTGTGTAAACTGAAAGGGTTTGTTCATCCAAAAAGGAAAATTCTGTTTATTTTACTCACCCCCATGTGGTTTGAAAATCCACACAACCAAAATGCTGATGCTTCAAAATGTTTATATGTGAATAAAAGCCTAAATTAAATCTGTTCATCATATAAAGCAATCAAATCTCTTCAGAAGACTTTGATTAAACCACTCGAAACTTTTAGATGAGATTTATGATCTCTTTATGAACTTTTTGAAGTGCCAAAGGTTTGGGTGTGTAGACATTCAATGAAGGGACAGAAAACTCAGGTTTAATTAAAAAGTTCTTGTAGGTTTGGAATGACAAGGATGAGTAATTGATGACAGAGTTTTCATTTTGGGTGAACTAGCCCTTTAAAATTTGGCATATGGGTCGGTGCCGATAACCTCGTGGGCAGCACGCCGACATATATCGCTGTTGCGACCCGAGTTTGAGTCCCGGCTCACGGACCTTTCCTAGAAAAAGAAAATGGATATATGGAAAACAATCGATCATACCCTCGGAATAAATGGTGAGAAGTATTAACGATGAGATTATGCCAGGCTAGCAAACAGTGTAACGTAAAATTACCTCAGATATCCAGCGCTAGTTTCGACAACATTGTCTTGCTTCCTTTGAAGTTGCAGTGAAAAAGACTAGGCGTTGTTTTTGTTCTACTATATTGACTTTGTCTGGTAAATTCACTGTTAGATTAGATCGATTACACTAGCTATTCACTCGAAACATAGCATGCTGAGGACATCTGCTGGTAAAGCCGTGTAAATGCAACAAGAACAGCAAAAACATGTTGTACACACTTTGAAACTGCAGCGCGTGAGCTTAGAATAAACAGAGCGTTATCGTTTGTTGGTGTGGACGCAAATATAGTTATCGTTATAGTTATCATTCTTGGTGCGAATGGGCCTTTACTGTCCTATCATAATAAAAAAAAAAAAATCTTATAAAAAAGAAAAGAAAAAAATTGGCATATGGATAAACCCACGTCACATGGCCAACTGTCACTTATAAAAATCGAATGGCTTCTGCTGAACAGACCTTTGGAAAGAACGCTCAGATCAGTGAGGATTTTTCTTTTTCACATCCTGACTGTGGTGGATAGCGGAGCATCTGATTTAGCATGTCATGATTCATGTTGTCATGTGACTTGACATCTGCTGTCCTTTGACTGCTCAGGTGCTGGGTGAGATAATGCAAGAAGTTTAAAAGAGATTTCAGGAACAGGACTGGGAGTATTGTCCAGGAAAGTCAGGATATGTATTTTTGCATATTTCTGAGCAGTCGCTCATTGGGACCAAAGATTGGGTTTAGCAAGTAAAATTAGAGCAATTTTTTCCAAAGCTGCCTAGTGCACTGTGCCCCATCTTCCATTGTTCAGGCAAACAGGTAGTCCAAACTCATGTTATTGTTGAGTGCTAGTGAGCTCTGCAATCCCTACCACCAGCCAGCACCCCCAACCACACCTCTTTTAGCTATAAAGAAAATAAAACTCCACAGAAACATGATGTTGTTTTTGTTGTTGGAGTGATCGTTTATTCTTTTTGTAAAAATCACTGATATAACATTGTATCCATTCACCTGATACATTCTCTAAATCTTCTTGTTGTCATTTTCTTCAGCAGCAATTCTTTGCTTATTTGAGTCAATATTTTTCAAAGATTTAATGGTGGAAATATTGGGAAATCCAGCAATTAATTTTTCCTTGGAGTTTCTCATTGTTGCCGTCCAGTACTTTGTAAGCATGATTTTGTGTCCTGTGATCCCTGACCCTGAAAATGACCTTAAATCCACCATTCAGATCAGTTTTTATATAGAGACCTATGATTAGTCACCTATATAGTTGACTAATCATTCAAATAACCCAACTATTGGTTAGTTTTGAAAAAATATAATTTTGTTCATCCCTATATTAGGTCAAGTGACGCTGCTCTATCCAAACTATTTATAAATAACATTTTAAGAGGACTTAAAGCTTGTTTTGTTTGAGGGCTTTACATGTGGAAACAGCCCTTCTGTTCTGAAAATTGTACTTTGAAAAGCTTCTTTTAGCTTAGATGTACCACAAACGTCAACAAAACTTGCATGTGTGGTCCTTCGTATAGTGCTGAACTATTATTGTAAAAGAGGGCATTAAATATATTCTTAGATTTTTGCGTTGGAAAGGAAAATCCCACATTTGATGACTACCTGAATACCAAAAACACACTATTAAGACTGTTTGAATAACCTAAATGAACTTGGATTTCCTTTGGAATGTTTTAAGGAAGTAACGTCTAGGAAAGGGAAATGTTTATGTTGGGTCTCATTGAGATGGTAAGTGTTTCAGGTCATTGCTCATCTTCCTGAATGTGTGTCACTAATACTCTCATTATCTAGCTCTCCTTCTTTGACCTTCACTGCTCTCGTTTAGCCTGCATCACAGTCCAGGGGCGGGGTTATGAGGCCTGTGTCCTTATATGGGCATACTCACTCTGAGGCTGGAATGGACTGCTGATTCACATCTCTCTCACTCTCTCTCTCTGTATCTCTCTCTCACTGCCTTTGCATCTGTTTCCATCACTAAGATCGATGGAAAATTGGAAGTTTCCATCATTCCTACCTTCATTTCCCAAGGACAAAGCTTTCCAAAAGAAGTGAAACTGTTGAATTATTGGACTATTAATTATTATTAATGGTTTGACTCATAACTGTACCGTTTAGAAACAGTTGGTTAGTTAATATTGATAAACTCAGTCTTTTCCACATAGTAGTGTCACTACATGGCAGACACAAATGCGCACATTCATATCAGATTCATTTTCACATATGAATGAGGATATCGGAATCCATGTGTTTTTTTCCTGCTAACACATTCTTGGGTCATGTCCGATCTGTGCCACATGGGTTGAACCGTGTAATGTAAATGCGTAATTTTGGCCAAAATGCATACCTTAGAGTAACTAGATCATGCTGGTCATCTCCAAGACATGTTGGATCCCGATTACACCTGTAGTTACTACTGTTCACTTGTGATCGGACCACCTGAGAGGACTGCTAATACCAGATGTGAATGCGCTCATCCTTGCATGGTGCTCGTCTACTGCGTTTCCATCTGTTCTCATAATCAGGGAATATTCAGTAGAGAAAAACTCTTGCAGATTGTGTGCTTTAGCAATACCAAAAGCAAGTGTCATGAATATTTGAACGCTTGAGCTGCCAAACAGCTGCTTTTGCATTTGTTTCTCCATGCTGTCACCACCTTTCCTTCCAACTTCAAAATGTTGAATGATGGTAAAATATTGAAAGAAGTTAAGATAAGAGACAAGAATGATGGCACACCTTCCTAGACCAACCTGTTTTAAAATAGAGAAAATCAGACTTGGATTCGCTACTGCTCAGAGATGATTGCAGGGACTTTTTGTGCTATGGTCACAATACTTTTGGCATTAATGCAAACAAGTTTATTTTTCACACTCAAAGACATAACTGTCATTTGATATAATAGCGTAATGAAAGAATATAGAATACACACCCTCATGTCATTTCAGACCTGTAAGACTTTCTTCTGTGGAACACAAAGGGAGATGACTTGCATTTTCATTAACTGAAAAATGTATGAAGAGTTTTTTACTCTTTGTGAGATTTCAGGGTTACTTTAGGTTATTAAATTCTAGCTCACCTCTCAAGCTAAACTAATGATGTCTATGACCACTTAAAATTAAAAGTAGAGAGTTTAATGTTTAATTTGACCACATAAGTTTAATAGTAGATTATTTAGTGTTGATTAATATGGTTCTGTTTGTTTAAATTAAGTGTTCACAAAAAGTTTTTCACTCAAAAGCCTTGTCATTCTTCACAAAGGGTATTTAATATGGATGCATTGATAAGACATAGGAAGTCAAATCCACCCAATACACTTGTTTCCTACTGATGATAAACCATTGCCACATACCCTCCAACAACTTTTTTTTTAAACTGGGTATGCAGTAACATCCTAACCACACGTAGAAAGTCGGGATATCAGTTTACAGCAACATTAATAATTGATTTTCATTCAAATTAATGATCAATTAATCGATTAAGCTTCAACGTTAATACTAATCTAGGGGTGCATGATTTGGAGAAAAAATCTAATTGCGATTTTTCTGGTTAAAATTGTGATTTGTGATTTAAAATGCAATTTTATAAAAAAAAAAAAAAAAAAAAAAAAAAAATATGTATAAACAATACCAGGCTTGTTTTGCTTGTTTGTAGGGCTGCACAATTTGGCCGAAATTTTGTGCTAATATAATTATTTTTATTATTATTATTATTATTATTATTATTATTATCATTATTGCTAAATAAAAATATTAAACCAAAGAAGAAATATTACTGTTGTAATAACTTTCATGATTAAAGTATTTAGCATTAGTATTTAATTATAAATATAACTATAATAATTAGAAAATAATATTTAAAACTTGTATGACAAAATTTGGGGTTACCTGTTAACATGCAAGCAGTATGTCTATAAATCATTAGAAAGGTCTAAGGATTTATTATCAAATATTATATTATGATGATAAAAATCTGTCTCAATAATTTCTTTATTTTTGTCAGGAGGTATGCAAAATCAAAAATGGAGTCCATGTATTTAATATGAACTACGTGCCTCTAATGCATCCACTGTGGAAAAAAAACCCTGTACACTTATGTACGCTGAAGAAAAACGTATTGATTATATGTTCCCCTCAAAGTTCTTTAGAGAGAGGAATTGTTTTTCCTATTTTTACCCTGAATAGGATTGAGTGAGCTTTACTTGGCGCTAAACATGTCTGTTTCATACTGGACGCCGGAGGGCGCCCTTGAGCAGATACTCCAAATATTCCAAATATACCATATAACAAATGCTGTTTCAGGAAATCCCCAATGGGCATCATGCTATCACTGTGACTGAATAAAAAAAAAAGGTAAAAAACGCTTTGATTAATTAAACATGAATAAAATAAACAGACGACTTCAACAATACATGGTTTATATGTTTTCTTCTAGCCTTCTCGGGTATTTCTGTAATAATAAAGTATATTTATAATCCAATGCTAATCAAAATGCTATTTCAAACACTCAGCTGACGTTATGAAGTGAGTTTGGAGTAAAAACACATTAATTGTTGTCTTTTGTTAGAAAAGAAGTTCATAAAGGCTTCTCATGTTTGGAAAGTTTGTATATTTGATGTGTGTTGCTTTTCACTAACACGCTGTGTACATATTTATATAATTAAAAATCGCAGCTTTGCGATGTCATAATCGCACTAAGCCAAATCGTGATTTCGATTCGATTACGATTAATCGTGCAGCCCTAGCTTAATCGATGAAATTGGTTACGGTGATTAATTGATCATTGATTAAACATTAACATCCCTCACAAGCAGTAAACTGTATATAGGCGAAGGGCATCAGCTTTAGACAAACTCGAAGACACAGGCCAAAATTTAAAAATTAGTTTAAAAAATAGTTAGTTTTCCATCAGTGTTGCCAAATAATGTGTAATTTGTGTGTCAAAATGTGGAAGAATTTTTTTTTTTTTTTTTCTGTGGATTTTCTCAAATCTTGGAAATATGCAGTTTTAGTTTTATTTTCTAGGACCTTTTTTTTTGTTAAAGGGTTAGTTCACCCAAAAATGAAAATTCTGTCATTAATTACTCACCCTCGTGCCGTTTTACACCCATAAGACCTTTGTTGATCTTCGGAACACAAATTAAGATATTTTTGATGAAATCCGATGGCTCCGTGAGGCCTACATAGGGAGCAATGACATTTCCTCTCTCAAGATCCATTAATGTACTAAAAACATATTTAAATCAGTTCATGTGAGTACAGTGGTTCAATATTAATATTATAAAGCGACGAGAATATTTTTGGTGCACCAAAAAAACCCCAAAATAACGACTTATATAGTGATGGCCGATTTCAAAACACTGCTTCATGAAGATTCGGAGCGTTATGAATTAGCGTGTCGAATCATGATTCGGATCGCGTGTCAAACCGCCAAACTGCTGAAATCACATGACTTTGGTGCTCCGAACCGCTGATTCGACACGCTGATTCATTATGCTCTGAAGCTTCCTGAAGCAGTGTTTTGAAATCGGCCATCACTAAATAAGTCGTTATTTTTTTTTTTTTTTTTTTGGCGCACAAAAAATATTCTTGTTGCTTTATAATATTAATATTGAACCACTGTACTCACATGAACTGATTTAAATATGTTTTTAGTACCTTTATGGATCTTGAGAGAGGAAATGTCATTGCTCCCTATGTAGGCCTCATGGAGCCATCGGATTTAAACAAAAATATCTCAATTTGTGTTCCGAGGATTAATGAAGGTCTTACAGGTGTGGAACGGCATAAGCGTGGGTAATAAATGACAGAATTTTCATTTTTGAGTGAACTAACACTTTAATTGATATCTGGCAACAGTTTATTGGTTTTCCACTTGGGACAGCAATTTTTGTAGGTTTTTTTTTTGCGGTAGTCGGCGTTACCGGGTAACCAATTACATTACTTGGCCACCACGGCAATGCCCCCACTGTTGTTGTTTTTTTTTCTTTTTTTTTTTATATAGACATAAAAACCATTTCAGTTTGACAATGGATGCTACAATTATAAACTGAAAGCGTCTGCTCTGCTCCATACAGCACGAGCTGCAGAGTCGCAGCAGGAGTCAGATTTTTATCACGTGAAGAGAGTTAGGAGAGATGACTGACAGGACGATGGCGGAGGATGTGGTGCGTTACAGATCCTGAGGGTCACTGACAAATATCTTATCTTTTAAAATGTGAAATCAGAACTACCACTCCCTATACACAGAGTACACGTGATCGTGCATTCAAAAGTGAAAAGCAAGCAGCCGAGTGTGTATTCAAAAGCGATTTTAATACCCCGCATATAGATAGCGGCTCCCTGATGCCCACAAATTATAGGCCTATTCACAGAGAACACTTGATAGCAAAATTCAAAAGTGAAAATTGAGCAAGCATTCAAAATATCCAACAGATTGGGTACAGATTTTCTAGCACATTAAAAGCTATTGTGCATCTGCTGAATCCCTCTGTAATGGAAACACTACCATTTGGCACTGGAATAATTTGAGAACAGCAGCATGCGTGTTTCCAACATTTTATTATACAAATATGGCTCTGTTATGTAGAGCACTCGCAGATTATACTGATTACATGCCGTTGCTTTAGAGTGAATATAGACCCCTTATTATTCACCTGCTGTACAGATGACCTGCTTTTGTGTCTTCATCTGGACATTCCAGGTCATGTTCTCAATTAGAGGGAGTTGGGTAATATGTGTCGGTCGGTAAATGTGTCACTCTCTTAAACTAGGCCACTGTGCACAATGTTTGTCATGTGAACTAAAAATGTGTGATCCTTTTAATTATTTTAGCAAAGTACCTGGCAGGTAAAATGAATTTTATGTCAAAACAAATTTATCTAAAAATATACATCATGTATGTTCGCCAGTTACCATAAAACTACTCTAAATATGCTGAGTTAAAAACAACACAAGTTGGGGTAAAAATGGACAAACCCAGCAATTGGGTTGTTTTAACCCAGCGGTTGGGTTAAATATTTGCCCAACCTGCTGGGTAGTTTTTATTTAACTCAACTATTGTTTAAAAATTACTATATGGCTGGCTTAAAATGAACCCAAAATAGGTTGGAAATTAAAATTCAGACACATAATTACTAGAGACAACAAGAATAATCAAAAGGTGAACATTTATTAAGAAGCAGTTTAATAAATGTTTATTAATTATTATTCATTAAACTTAAAGGATTAGTCGACTTTCAAATAAAAATTTCCTGATAATTTACTCACCCCCATGTCATCCAAGATGTCCATGTCCTTCTTTCTTCAGTCCAAAAGAAATTAAGGTTTTTAATGAAAACATTCCAGGATTATTTTCTTTATATTGGACTTCACTGGCCTCCAAACGGTTGAAGGTAAAAATTACAGTTTCAGTGCAGCTTCAAAGGGCTTTAAACGAGACCAGACGAGGAAAAAGGGTTTTATCTAGTGAAACGATCGGTCATTTTCTAAAAAAAAATCTAAATGTATATGCTTTATAGGCACAAATGATCGCATCACAAGTGCTTCCACCAGAACGCGATTCCGTGTTCTTCAAAAAGCTCATGCTGTAAGTCCTACGCCTTTCCTATTCAACTTACGTAACGAACGTGGCGCCAGTTCTGTTTTTTCCGTAAGTTGAATAGGGAATGATTGAATAGTTTAATTTTTTTTTTTAGAAAATGACCGATCGTTTCGCTAGATAAGACTCTTATTCCTCGTCTGGTATCGTTTAAAGCCCTTTGAAGCTGCACTGAAACTGTAATTTTGACCTTCAACCGTTTGGAGGCCATTGAAGTCCACTATAAGGAGAATAATCCTGGAATGTTTTCATCAAAAACCTTAATTTCTTTTGGACTGAAGAAAGAAGGACATGGACATCTTGGATGACATGGGGGTGAATAAATTATCAGGAAATTTTTATTTGAAAGTGAACTATTTCTTTAATTGTTCATTTGTTCATTTATTAAACATATTAATAAATGTTAATTTCCAACATATTTTGGGTTCATTATAGTAATTTTTAAACAATAGTTGAGTTAAATACAATTTTGTCCATTTTCAACCCAACTTGGGTTGTTTTTAACCCAGCATTTTTTTTGTGTATTCAGTCATTATTAAATGTGTGTATAAAACAAATAACTATATTTGTATATATGTTTTTTATTATTATAAATAATTAAAATTATATAAAAAAATGTTTTTTATTATTATTTAACCCTTTTCTGGTTTGCATATGAATGAATATAAGAAAATGCCAGTAATGTGCTGCAAGAAATAAGACGAAAATAGAAGAAGAATGCATTGTTAAATAGTTTTTTTATATATATATATATATATATATATATATGTAGCTAATTTATGTTAATATTTCAGATGTCTTCATATTAATGAAATCTAAGTATTTCCATAATTTAACCAGTGTTATATTCAAACTGTAGCACGCATATTCTGAAATATAATTCTTTCTTTTTTTTTATCTCTGATCCCTGTGCCTAGAGGACAATGTAAATAAAAAGTGGCACAGCTTACCCCACAGACTGCTTCCCCAACATAATATATTTACATACTTTAAGCTTACTTGCTCTCTGTTTCTCCAGCTTGATAAAACAATCGACATAGACGAGCGGCGTCTGATCCGGACAGCGATTCGGGAGCTGCGGCGCTGTGAGATTGAGGAAATGGAGGCAGCGCTAACCAGTAAGCGGTTCAGACGTGCCCACCAACACAGACATGAGGATAAAGAAAACCAGTGCTGGTATGAAGAATTCTTTTTTTTTTTTTTTTTTTTTTTTAATTTATATGCCTTAATCTGCAGAAATCTGTTGTATAAAACACAATGAAACATTTTGCGTAGCATGAACCATTACATTTTGAATCTGAACTTGTTTGCTTGTATTTGCAGTCCTGATTTGACAGCTTCTTTAGACATGCTATCAGGGAAGATTCAGGCTATTCATGACATTGAAGAACTTACTGGACTGGTAAGGCCATGTATAAAGACATAAAATGTTTGTTAATGATGATCTTGTGTTGTTCCTGTCAACATTCCTTGAGTGTGATTGTGTTCGTAGTTTTCTGGAGATGAAGGCTGATAAGTGTTTTTGCCCTGCATGGAATGTTGTACTTTAAGTTCTTTGTTAGTGTTAAACAAAAGGCTGCAATGAGCTCATTCCAAATGAAGTCCTATTGTTCAACGTTAAAGTTTTATTGTTCTTTATATAAAAGGTGTATTGTTCCTGATGAAAGCAATGAATGGAGATTGACTAAAGTTTAAATTCTGTTTATCTGTGAATGCTGCCAAAGAACACATGCAAAGTGCATTCAGTTCTCTGTATAATGGGGTGTTTTCAGTGAAATGTAAATAAACTCTTACTTTCAGTAATGAGATGCTGGGCTGTAAAATGGTATATACCAGGGGTTTTCAATTAAAGTTCGGTCCGGTCTCTATATTTGCTTCCCAGCGGAGGTACGACAGTACTTCTATAGAATACTTATAAATTTCCATCTGGGCAGCAGTAATACTTTGTAAAAGAAAAAAAAAAATCCTAAATAGTCAACAAAGATGAGTATATGACAGATGAAAAATGTATTTGCTGCATTCTCGTTTTCTGCAGTGCTTTAGCGAAAGTATTAATCTATTTTGCTGCTCACTGTGTTTCTGCTACTGTTGTTAAAATAACCATGTCATCTGCAGCTCTTAATGTGGTGCTTTTGCATCTTTAGCAGGAGAGAGAAGCAGGGCTTGAAGCACACTTTGCTCGAGATAAAAATATTAGACGATACAGCGCCGAAAGATCATTACCATAAACAACCCTGAGCGCTTGTGGTGTGAACCGCTCCGTTGTTTTGATGCGCTGCTCACTTTAAACTGTAGAAATGGTAAAATTGTGCTACCGTTGCAGTTCACTGTTTGAGGAACCCTGGTATATACAGTACCATTCAAAAGTTTGGGTTTGCTAAGATTTTTTTATGTTTTTGAAAGAAATCTCCTTTGCTTGCCATTTATTTGATTAAAAAAATAGAGTAAAGGCAGTAATCGTGAAGTATTATTACAATTTAAAAGAAATGTTTTCTTTGTGAATATATAGTAATTTTATTCTTAAAGCTGAATTTTCAGCATCATTACTCCAGTCTTCAGTGTCACATGATCTTTCAGAAATCATTCTAATATGCTGGTTTGTTGCTCAAGAAACATTTCTTATCAATGTTGAAAACAGCTGTGCTGCTTTTTGTGGAAACTTGATGCAGTTTTTTAGGAGTCTGAATAGAAAGTAATGAGTGACTTTACTGTCACTTTTGATCAATTTAATGCATTATTGCTGAAAAAAAGTTGACATAAAAAAAAATCGTACTAACCCCAAACTTTTAAACGGTATTGTATTTTGCAACGATACAAATCTGCTGTACTGCAGTACATCCGTGTCTTTATTTTAAAAAGCAAGCATAAGTCTTTAAGCCGCAATCACAATAGACTTCACACAAAATTTCTATAGACACTGTAACAGTCGTGATATGACGTCACACTCTGTGGTGTCTTTTTATAGACATGAATTCAACTTACAACAAATAGTAATACATTATAGATGTAAAACTATTCAATCTACTCGACTTTACTGCAAAAGTATGCGTTCTTTTAATTCAGACAAGAGGTTACAGCGTGACCTATCGATCTTCTACTGGTCGCACGTCTTCATGTGATGCGAATTCCTTAGTCAGAATTGAAAGTCAGAATCACTGCAGATTTATTAGGTGTGTTCGACTTGAAGCGGCACTGTGCAGACCCATCGGTGTATGACATCAAAGCACCACAAGAGCAATTCGGAGCTTTATTTACAGTAATTACAACATGGCGTGAAAATCCAGAAAGAGTTCACCAAACTTGAACCTTGGAATGCAGTGTAATACGAAACTTTGGTCACGCTTTAGATTAGGGTCCAATTCTTACTATTAACTAACTATTAACTACGACTTAATCCTTATGGATTTACTGCCTCAATTAACTCCTAATTACTGCTGCTTAATAGTAATTAAGGTAGTGGTTAAGTTTAGGTATTGGGTAGGATTAAGGGATTTAGAATATAGTAATGCAGAATAAAGCGTTAATATGTGCTTTATAAGTACTAATAAACAGCCAGTATTCTAGTAATATGCTAATAAGAAACTAGTTAATAGTGAGAATTGGACCGTAAACTAAAGTGTTGCTGAAACTTTTCATATACACACTCTTAAACAACCTAATTTGCGTTGTTTTCAACCCAAGTGCTGGGCAAATATAGGACAGAACACATGTTGGGTTGATTTTACCCAGCAAGTTGGGTTGTTCATTTAACCCAGGGTTTGGTTTGGTTCATTTTTACTATAATACTAGCTTCTTTTTTTTTTTTTTTTTTTAACTTCAAACATGAATTAATGTTTACGGATTAACTTAAATCCTTAAACTTTTTTTAAAATACTCCACACAAGCACTGGTTTGCATGATAATTCCTTTATTTTCTATCATATTTCTATCATATTTTATAGTATAGCATATTTTATATCATTTTAATACATATTGCCTACATTTAAGCTCGTTTAACAAATATTAGAAGTAAAAATTAAACATTTAGAAGTAATTCAAGTGTAATCGACCAGTCTCTGTTGTCCTGTTTCCACTGTAACAGCGCTGGATCTCGTGCCAGAAATGGCTCGCATTTGGCGGGGGAACTGCTAACTTCATAAAATCATATGATAAAATCATAAATAAAAAAAAATTAGCACGCCAAAAGACCGACGCAGCACTCATTTAGGTGACTCACATCACACCCCTGTATGTTGCTTTGCATAAAATTAAACGATATAAAGAACAATAACGAATTTTTAGATAAAATAAAATGTACACAAACCTGCATTTTACTGAAGGCATGCACCAATTTGACGGAGCTGCACTGCTCTCTCCTGAAGAGGGCGCAAAAAGCTTGCGATAAATAACTCAACCCCTGGGTTATGTCATGTCTGACCCAGGATCTGGGTAACAGAAAAACTACCCAAACACTGGAAAAAATAACCCAAAAAAATGACTCAATCCAGAACTTGGGTAAAAAAAAAAAAAAGTTTTTTTAGAGTGCACTTGTGCGGTCTGATGCATTCGCATGCATTTGAATGGAAGTCAATGGAACGTAAAGTGTAGTGTGACAATTCATTTAGTCTACTCTACCATCTGTTACACAGTTGTGGGCACTTCCAGTGTAGACAGCTTCGTTGATTATAATGGGATAATGGAGTATTTTCTTATTACAACATTATTGGTAGTCGCACATGGAATTTATGTAGTTTTTCTGCTCTGTTCTTTTGCAGTAAAAAAAAAGACAGAAATGACTTAAATATAGTAAATGTGTTAAACAGAGTTGAGAGTACTACACTTCATCCAAGTTATATTGAGGAATCTGTATGATACCAGTTGCATTGAATTGTTTGAATTCTGTGGACATACACCAGCAATTCTGTGGCTGCACATTCTCTGTGGGTCTAAATATCAGTCATGTCAACCTAACTGCTGTTTTTGTGTCTTGCCCTCTATTTTTTTTTTCTTTCATTCTTTCAAGTTGCAAAGCACCAGTGAATATGAAGAGAGAAAACTCATTCGTGCAGCCATTCGCCGGCTGAGAGATGAGGAGATACGAGGTGAGATTGCATCTAAAGGGCTGGAAAAATATCTCTATATACGTCTGTGTGTTTACATTCCCCCATTCTCATTCATAGGAGCATTAGAGAAGGTTCAGACCGCTGGCCAAAGAACAGAGCGACGACAAAATCCTCAAAGCAGCTTTGACCTACAGGTGAGTAAATGTGGCGTGGTGAATATCAGGAGCAGTAAATCTCAGGGATAACTAGGCTGAAGTTTGTGTGGCTTAATGTGGAATGAGGAGAGATAAATCTGTAGACGCTCAACTGGAGATTGTTTTGGCCTTTTCAAAAGTTCAGGAATTCAATTAAAGTGGGAATTAGGGTCAGGGTTAGGTTTTATATTGTTTTTCTAATAATTTTGCACATGTAATCACAAAAAATCGTGTATATATGGAAAAGTATGTAATGAATATAATGGCATATCACTGCAATTTTGATTGATGGTCAGGTAGTGCAACACTTCTTTGACATCTCAAGTTCAGATGAATGCACCTTTATTATAAGTTTGTTTAAAGAGGACCTGTTAAGCTTTTTTATATGTGTGTAATGTTGCTGTTTGAGAATGAAAAAGGTCTGCAGATTTCCAGCTGGATTTATTCTCTATATCAGTTGCACTGTTTCTGAACTCCCTGAAACGCCTCCATTGTAGTTTTGAGTTTTCTTCCAAGAATTTAAAATAATTTAAAGGGGTCATGAATTGAGAAATGAACTTTTCTTTGAGCCTTTGATATATAAGAGGTCGTCGTACTATAAGAATATCCTGTAAGTTTCAGAACCGAAAACTCCTTGTTAGTCCAATAAAAGCTTTTATTGACACCAGACACAGCGAATGACTGATCCTGGAATGTGCCTGTCATAGATAGGTGAAACACCGCCTCCGCAGAAGAAATCAACGCCTACTTTATCATTGCAATGTTAGCCCCACCCACTGGTGTGTTAGTGAAATGAGGAGGAGAGAAGAGCGATACAGGACTAAAATAACATTACCTTTCAAAGGATCCTAATGCTAGGAATATGGTTATTTATTTTCAACAATGTGAATGTCTCAGTTGAGCTTTATTTATTGTATTCGGTACATTTCACTGTGGATTCTTTGGTAAACCAGTCGCATTTCGGCGCAGGCTTTGCAAACAGACTTTTAATGCAACGACATGTTAGTAACTGTGTTCATTCTACTGCCTGATCTGATATTAATGATTCATGTACAGTCAGATGTTCTTTGTCTATGAGTCAGTAAATCAAACCAGTGACTAAACACTCAACTTCACATAGTTTCTCTTAGAAGGATGAAAATGATCTGTTATTTAAACGGTGATTAAATTATATATTGAAAGCGATCAAAGAACGCTCCCTTTACAATCGCTGGAGCTGTCAATCAAACAGTGCGAGTTTATCACTGACTGAGCTCTGGACTCACGCCAAAACTCCCGTTTTATTCAACGAATCTCTTAGTTACATTGCGTTTACACTGTTAGTTATAATAAAAGCATTCGAATTATGAATTATTTTTGATGTAAAAATCCTACTAACTTTATAAGTGCACCCCAGGGAACATAAAACAACAAAACAACACAGTTCATGACCCCTTTAAAAAAAAATTCCATGCAAGGTATACGCAAAATAAAGGGGCTGGGCCTGGTTGAGTTAGTTAGTAGTGTGTTGAAACTCACAGTTTTGGTAAGAGCATATGACATTGGCTCTAGAAACATTAGTTGATTTAAATAGTTAATGAAGATAATTCTTGTAGTTAAATGCAATTTTGTTGTTAGTCCCCTATTTACACCAAAATATAATACCTAAAATGTATGAATTTATAGAAAAACTGTTGAAAATATAGCGTTTTCTGAATTATGCAAATAGGTGTACTGAATATGTAAGCAACCTTCTGTCCTCTCTCTTTTTTTGCTTTCACTTTCTTTTCATTCCAATTTCCCATATGACACACACACACACACACACACACACACACACCTTTGTTCCTTATTGACTTTAATGTGTTAAGAACACAGATCTCTCTGCTGACTAAAATGTGGAGAATGTTAAAAATGTGCTGCTTCTTTCACCTTAATCTGCCCTTGTCCTCTCCACGCCTCCTTGTCAAATTTGTTTATTTTATTTCTTAATCCTCAAGTTACTCCTCTCTTTCCACTGCTGTTTCTCAGGCATTATCTCAGTGAGTTTTGAGTAAACATTAGCACCCTTACCTGTATATCAGTTTATAACTGTTAGTAATATTACCCACATCCAACTCGTAGAATGCCTAGTACATGTAACAGGTAACCTTGGGCAACTGTATAAGGAGATCCAGTGTGAACATATTATCACTTATTGAATATCATATCTTCTTATATCTTCACAAGCAGCTTTTCAATGAGGAAAAAAGCCTCATAAGGCAATATGGCACAGGTTATTTATATGTCACAGAGGATATGTAACAATGAGTTTGCCATCAGCATTTGAAATTTAATGCAAAACTTCCTGCCCATCTTCTTGCAGTTGATGCTCAGTACAATGGCAACACACAAAGCACACATAAGATGCTGTTTGCAAGATTCTATTACTTAGAACAAAATTAGCCTTTAATCCAATGTTCTTGTTGGACAAGGCCCTGTTATTTTTGCATCTGTTGTTCTCACAGTTTTTAAATGAAAACTACTTTTGCTTTACTTCTTTGGCCATGAGCTTAGAACGAACAAAGCTTGAAAGCTTTGGTAGGGTAGACAAGATGTTAACAATAGTTCAAGATAAACACATAAACACATGTTCAAAAGCTTGGGGTCAGTAAGATTTTTTTTTTTTAAAGTTTTAATTCAACAAGGATGTATTGAATTGAACAAAAGTGACAAAGACTTTTAAAATGTCACAAAATATTTATATTTTAAATAATTGCTGTTCTTTTGAACTTTCTATTCATCAAATAATACTGTAAAAGAGCATCATGTTTTCCACACAAATATGAAACAACACAACTGTTTTCAACATTGATAATAAGAACCATTACTATTAATTGAACACCAATAATGATTGATAATGACCGAGCAGCAAATCAGCGTTTTACAATGATTTCTAAAGGATCATGTGACACTGAAGACTGGAGTAATGATGCTGAAAATTCAGCTTTGACATCACAGGAATAAATTACATTTTACTATATATATACACATAGAAAACAGCTATTTTAAATTGTAATAATATTTCACAATATTACTGTTTTTACTGTGTTTTTGATCAAATAAGTGCAGCCTTGGTGAGCAGAAGCGGCTTAAAAACATTTAAAAACATTAAAAACATTTAAAAACATTTTCTTACCAATGCTAAGTTTTTAGTGTAGGTGCAAATATTGTCTGATGTTTCTCAGTGTGCCAAAACAGGCATCTGTGCATCAGAATAATTCAAACTAGCTAATTCAATCCAGTTGTAATTTCTTTTTGCTGTAATCAGCACTTTCAACCAAGCAACCATGAGCTGCAATCTCCATGATGAGGAAGTTTCAGCAAAGGATAACTGGATTTCCAGCACCAAAAATCCCTTGCAGTAGCTTTGCTACTAGATTTATTTATGGAGAAGAGAAAAAAAATGCCCTGTACAGCTATGATCAGCTGTTCCTCCGCCTTGGCTGAGCTTTCAATGTTGTTACGGAGAGGGTGAGGTTGATTGGTTAGTTCTTGTCACATGACCTGTGGTGCACTTGAGGCGTTTCACTTGAAAAGTTGATATTTTTTTCATCTCGCTGCGGAGTAGACTCACTTGTAAAAAACGAGTGCGTCACAACACATGACCGTCATGACGGCGTTGCTCTCTATCTATCTCTATCTTCAGAACACAAATTAAGATATTTTTGATGAAATCAGAAGTTTTTTTTATCTCCCATAGAAAGCAACAAAATTTCCACATTCAAGCTCCAGAAAGGTACTAAAGACATTGTTAAAATAGTCAACGTGACTACAGTGGATTAACCTTAACATTATGAAGCGACAAAACAAAAATAACGACTCTATTCAACAATTTCTTCTCTTCCCTGTCAGTCTTCTACGCTATTGATGTAGTAAACACAATGCAGCGCTTCCAGGTTCTACGTCAGAAGAACGTGACTCATTATTTGCCAGCTCTTGCACATGTGTCGTGCTGCTCATGTGAACAGCGTCGGCCAATACTGAGCCAGCGTTCTGACATGAACACAAAACCTGCACTGTGTTTACAACATAAACAGCGTAGGAGATTCTTTTTTGAACTAACCCTTTAAAATAATGAACTTTAGCGTGCAAAAGATGCAACATGTGAATGGCCCCTAAGTCTTCTGTAGATAAACAATAGCTAAGGAACTAGTGTTTTAATATAACTATATTATAAAACTGTAGCATTGATTCATACTGGAAATAGAATAAAGATAACATAGTAAAAATGCAGATTTGATTGCTTTTATCGGCCATATCTTTCATATTTAACAGTGACAATGCAGTCTATATTGTGCCACTAATTACAGATAAAATGTGTTGAAAAACAGGCCTGAATAGAAGAATGGCCTCTTGTACATTGCTGATATTTACATCTGCTTTGTTTACAGTATTTTACTTTTGTCCCCGTCCCAGTGTGAGCGTTTTCCATTGTGTTGTCTGAGTGATTCCCTCGTGTTTACCAGCAGAATTCTTGCCTTTTGAACGTTTTCCTTCTGTGACGTGAGGTCTGTGCGTATGTGCTTTCATGTTTTGTGTTATATCTCAGTTTGACATCTTTTCCTGTGTTCAAAGATTAGCTTTGGGAATCATGGGACTCCAGTGTGGAAGCTGTGGAGGATGTTTTGACTCAACTTTGATATAGTTTTTAAACTTTGGAATTATTATTAGATATAGACTGTTTATGAAGGTCTGAATATGAAGTTGTTCTAAAACAATATTTATAATTATATGATTATTTTGGAAGTTTTAGATTGTTTTTATGACACATGAAGGTGCAAAGTTTGAAACTGAGGGGTCCGTGGCTGCGGTTTGTCTGTTGACCTGCAATATAATGAAAGGCAAGAGACTTGAGTTAACCAGGAAGGGTGGGATATGGGGAGGAAGAGAGTGGGAGTGGTCAGGAAGAAGGGGGAGTGGCCAGTGTGATTATGTGTGTGTGTGTGTGTGTGTGTGTGTGTGTGTGTGTGTGTGTGTGTGTGTGGTACCCGGAGCTCAGTGACTGAGTCCTGCTTTTTATGTGCCGTACACACGTGTGGATTGAGAGCTTCATATAGGAACTCCAGAAGAAGGTAAATTACTCTTTCATAAAGGGTTTTATAATATATTACTATAAATATTGTGCTGTTGCCATAAGTGCTGTTGCTTCATTGTTTCATTAATATGAATTAAATGGCATACATGTTTATTTTTAATTAATTCACAGTATTCATTGCTCGAATGTGAATGCATTTACATTAGTTCTACTGCTGGAAAATTAAACTTTCACATTCACATCCACATTTGAGAGATATATATATATATATATATATAACAACACATAAGTTTGGGGTTGGTAAGATTTTTTTTTTATTGAAATATTTTCTTGAAAGGAGTCTCTTCTGCTCACCAAGGCTGCATTTATTTGATCAAAAACACACTAAAATAGTGAAATATTACTACAATTTACAATAACTGTTTTCTATGTGAAATATTGTAAAATGTAATTTATTCCTGTGATGTAAAGCTGAATTTTCAGCATCATTACTACAGTCTTCAGTGTCACATGATCCTTCAGAAGTCATTCTAATGTGATGATTTGGGTATTGATCATTAATGTTGAAAACTGTTGTGCTGCTTTATATGATTGTGGAAACCGTGATACATTTTTCTTAGCATTCGCTGATTAATAGAAAGTTTAAAAATGTATTTATTTGAAATAGAATTGTCTTTACTGTCACTTTTGATCAACTTAATGCATGCTTGCTTGTTAAAAAAAACATGTATTGACCCCAAATATTTGAACAGTAGTGTCTGCATAATAAACATAGAAAACAAAAATATTTTAGTGCTAAAATATTTAAATAAATCTAAAAATGCAAATTAAATTTCCCTTGAATTGTTTGAGAGAGACAAAGAGAAACCGACCTGTAGATTGGCAGTAAAGCTTCCAGTCTTTGTTGAATATTCAGTGAATATGGAGTATGATCTCTCTTCATCTCTCATTTTAACGTGTGTGTGTGTGTGTGTGCGTGTCTGTGTTGGAGCCAAAATGACAGGCCCTGCTACTGTATTTCACTCATCATGAGTTAAGTGTGTGTGTGGTTCACCAGACTTATCCAGACGCTCATGGAAAATGACACTGACTGCTTCACACACACTAGATCTTATGAGCTTTGTGCACTCAGCTACCTTGGGCAATTTAGAAGATGTAAAGCTTTATGTGGCATTTTGGGGAAAAAATGTTTTTCATGCAAGTAGGAGTGAAGCAGAGATCTTGTGAGAGTTCAGGAGAGTCCATTTGGCTCATACTATACTGTGGTCACCATCTGAGTTCATCTGAAACTGCTGCAGAATGATTGCTAGATTAAACCTGTCTTAAAGGTTTTACCACATACATGTGCATTAAAGTCAGCGTTCACTCAAAAATAAAAATCGGTCATAAGTTTTCTCACCCTCGTGTCACTTAGAACCACATACAATGTGACTGACTTTCGTCTGTGGAGGGAAGCAGCTTTTTCCATGATAAAAGTAAACGGGGACTGGGGCTTTTTAATCTCCTAAAGGATAAAAAAGTACTATAAAAGTTGTTCATGCATCTCGCACACTATAATCAAAGTGTTTGAAAGCCATGCAACAGCTTTGTGTAAGAAACAGGCTAAAATTTAAGACCGCTTCAGTTCACAGAATCTTTATTTTTGGGTGAAATGTCACTTTAACAGCAACCTTGATCTGAACTTCAGAAAAAGCCATTTCTCATGTGTTTTCATGGCAAGCATCTTGTAATTATAGTGTAGAAATATGGATGTGTGGTGCTGCTGAGCAGTGTCTGCGTCTGTTTGCTGTATATCTGTTTTTACAGACAGACATGCTGATGTTTGCTAGTAAAATCTTGCAGGTTTACTGTGGAACAAAATGGTCATGTTAGTCACCGATTTACATATGTTAGGTTTAAATCGTTCTCTCAAGCTGGCTTTCAAGACTGGTCAGAAACAAAAACACACTCAAACACATGACCTCGTGTAATGTCTGATTATTTCTGTTTGTGTTGGGCTGCTGATTAACTGCGGTTTGGTGTTTATTGTACCATATAACTGTTAATCCGTTTACAGCAGGTAGACAATCGCCGTTAAGCCAAGAAGACTTAAAGTCCACAGTGTTAAGCTAACACTAAACATCTTAGTCCTTTCAGCCTGCTTTACAACTTGCATACAAACTCAAAAACTTAAAGGTTCAGTCTGGTTCACCTGTTTGAGAGAATTCTTTGTATTTATTTATATTCTCCTAAATTTAAGTTATCTGCGAGCATGTTATTTCTTTATCAGCTTTCATTGCAATTTTGCATGTTGATACAAATGTTGATGTTATAAAGTTTGTATAATTTGTGACATTTCTATGAAAGCCCATTGCCACTATGGATTAAAAAATGTGTACATCACAATTCTGGCTTTATTTCTCTGTTATGATTCTTATCTCGCAAATTTTGTTTTTGACTTTTTTTCCCTCACAATTGCAAGTTTTATATTTTATTTTTTCTCACAATTATCTCTTTTAAGGGCTACCTAATTGCATGGACAAAATGACCTGCCCATCACAAAATACATATTTTGTTCAAGAAATGTTTTGGTACATTTCATTTAGTTTTTATATTAATCCACAAAATCACACATTCCCCAAATTAATATTTCGTATTATTAATATTATTAAAATTAATATTTCGTATTATTGCCTGCCTGATGCATCCAAGTGATTTAGGAATTTGGCATTTTACATGAAATTGTAATAATATATTTAATAATGAATGTGCTGTGTTGTGTATAGGCGACATATAAGTATGTCATTAGTAGGTCGTTTCTTCAGAAAAGTGTAAACAGTGTGGCTCTATGGCACTATCAAAACATTGCTTTAGTTTGAACTTGCATTTGCTCAACCAGTGGTGTGGTACTTTTGTTTTTAGTCTTAAGCTGTCAGCATAAATAAAAATCCTGTTTAATTGGGATGATGGTAGCCAAGAGTGATCTGACTGAGAGTGAAAGTTTAAAGGGATAGTTTGCCCCAAAGGCTGGCACACACCAAGCCAATGGATGGCCGTTTTTGAGTGTCGGTCAGCTTAGTTTTTCTGCATTTTTGGCTCTAGGTGGGGGTTTTTTGGGCCGGCTCAGCATGTTGAATCGACGTCGAGCCGCCAGTGAGAGAGAGAACTCTGATTGGCTGTTCAGCTTAGTGAACGAGTCAGTGCACGAGAATAAAAGAGAAAACGAGTAAAGTCAAGACGGCACAGACAGAAGGCTGTTCTAATTGTTTTACCTGAACATTTGAATCCACAAATATTTTCATAATAACATCAGCCAACTGGAATAAAGAAAGTGATCAGCATAATTGATATTGAAAATGTTAAGCAAGCGCTCCTTCGTTTTACGGTTTGTACATCTGCAGTCCTAGTTTTGGTTTCCCTCTTTGAATGATGAATATAGACTATTAATACCTGCTAATACAGACAGATATTTCTTTACATGCAGGCACAGAACGCTCATGCTAGTTGACAGTCAACTTTAGTCCTTTTGCTATGTTCAAGCGCAGCTTTTTGGCTGAGAGGCAACCGACGTGAGGCGACAACACAGTCCGCTTTTGTCACCGCTAGTTCTTTGACGTCGGCTTGGTGTGTCACGGGCTTAAAATGAAAAAATAAATAAAGTAATGCATTATTTAATGAAAATCTTGACCTTGGCCATTGGTCTTCTGTGCTCGACTGGTGGGCACACTGGCGCTGTTGTACTGTGGCTGCCATCACATCATCCAAGTGGATGTTGCACACTGGTGGTGGTTGAGGAGAGACCCCTTTGGGTGTACAGTAGTACACAGTAAAGCGCTATATAAATGCCTCATTTCATTTTCTCAATCAACATCGGAGTCTGATATCCCCTTCATTACGTTATTAAAGGGTTATTTCACCCAAAAATGAAATTTCTGTCATTACTCACCCTCATGTCGTTCCACACCCGTAAGACCTTCGTTCATCTTCAGAACACAAATTAAGATATTTTTGATAAAATCCGATGACTCAGTGAGGCCTGCATTACCAGCAAGATAATTAACACTTTCAAATGCCCAGAAAGCTACTAAAGACATATTTAAAACAGTTCATGTGACTACAGTGGTTCAACCTTAATGTTATGAAGAGATGAGAATACTTTTTGTGCGCCAAAAAACACAAAATAACGACTTTATTCAACAATATCTAGTGATGGGCGATTTCGAAACGCTGCTTCATGAAGCTTCGAAGCTTTACGAATCTTTTGTTTTGATTCAGTGGTTCGGAGCGCATATCAAACTGCCAAAGTCACGCCCCCCAGTGGTGAACCATTGAAATTTCGAAACACTTATCACGTAACGAAGCCTTGTTTACTGAAATCACGTGACTTTGGCTCTCCGAATCCCTGATTCGAAACAAAAGATTCGTAGCTTTCTGGGCATTGAAAGTGTTAATTGTCTTGCTGTCAATGGAGGCCTCATCAGATTTTATCAAAAATATCTTACTTTGTGTTCCGAAGACAAACAAAGGTCTTACGGGTGTGGAACGACATGAGGGTGAGTAATTAATGACAGAAATTTCATTAATCATGAAAGGTGGTTTACTAACCAATCATTGTTCTGTCTTGTTTTGTAGAGTCCAAAATCAATCTGTATGCAGTTCTGATGGTTGATTTGGTTGGAATTTTGTGTTTTGGCCACATTTATCTTGATCTATAGTCAGTATGATTTTGTCATTGAATAGGGCTTCAGAGGCAATGAATTTAAGTTTATTTATTTGTTTGTTTGTTTCTTGCAGGGCGGGCAGGATAACATCAAGACAGAAGCACTCATCAGCCAATCAGAGAGAATTGAGAACCACAGAGAAGGCAAGTTAAATCACACAAAACAATCACTTAATCATCTGAGAATGGAGTTCAATCTTGCAAAAAAAGTATAGAAACATTCCACACCAAAGTAGCCTATGGTGATGGAGGCATTCAACGCCCGCAGAAATGTAAAGCTCATTTATGTCTGCCAAACAGATTTTCACCCCCCCACCCCCACCAGGTCAACCCCTATATTTAGACACAGTCTGTTGAAGTAAAACTCCTTTCCTGTGACCCTGACATTTGTGGTGTTAGTGGTCCTTACTCAGCTGCTCAACCCAGTAATTTTGGCCAGGGTGAGAGCAGGGCCAAGCAAAGACGGCCTTAATGAGTGCAGAAATTAGACATTTTGGGAAGCCACTGTTTGTTATTCAGATGGAGACAAAGGAAGTTTGGGGTTGGGACAGGACAGGGAAGAGCATTGTGGAGAATGAGGGAGGGGACATGCTTTTGTCTTGCAAGTATTTTGAAATTTGGGTCAGAGATTTAAACACATTTTGAGTTGAAGACCTATGAAGTACTATGTTGGTACAGTAGTACAGTGATGGTGTCAGTTGGTAATACCATGGTACTTCAGGCTTTTAACTTAAAGGTTAAATTAGGATAATCTGCCTAATATTAAAATGTTAAAGGAATAAGTCACATGTATTCATTTCTGGGAATTATTTATTACTGGGCGAAGGAGAGGTTTATGAGGTAAAAAGTTGAAATTATGATATAAAAAGTCAAAATTATTAGTCATATTTATGAAAAAAAAAATCAGAATTAAGACAAGTCATTTATTTAAGTCAATTAAGGTAAAATTAAGAAAGTCATGACAAAGTCAGACAATCATAATAATGACGTAAGTCATAATGAGAAAAAAGTCAAAATTATGAAAAACTAAATCGTAATTATGAGACAAGTTGAAAATGAGACAAACATAATTATGACAGCCAAAATTCTAGTTATAATTATAAGAAAGTCAAAATGAACCCCCTAGTGTTGTCAAAAATATTGATATTTCGAAATGTATCGATACTGAAGTATCTGAAACGATTCCAATACTCCTTTCTGCAGTATCGACACCAATACCAGCTGTGCGCTTTCTCGCTCTCTTCTCCCACAACAAGTTGACACACGCATGCGCCTCCTCTCATTCAGTCATCTCATTCACTCCGGTTAATTAGTGTTGGTGTGACAGGCTCTGAATTTCGGCACGGGATTGTGCATAATTCTACTCATTCCCGCAGATTTCGCGCTCCCATCCGAAGGGCACACACATAATAAAGCCGCCTCTGACATACAAGTGCCAAAATTATCTCTTTTTGCAGCTTATTAATGGTCAAATACACTAAAAAATAATGTCACAATGCCTATCTTGTTAAGTATTATTGTAAACAGTTCAGGAAGAATGTGTAACTAACAGTATTTTGGATCTGTGCATGCGTCAAGTCTTAAAGTGACAGCAGCCTAATAAATGTCACTCTCTATGTTGTTAATGTTAATCAAACAACAAAAGAAAAAGAGAAAATCACTTACTGCTTTTGACTGATTAACTTATCTAACTTTAATTGATTAATCTGTATTTAATTTTTACAGTGAGGATTATCCAATGTTATTTTAAATTTGATTACTTTGTTTCTTTATTCAGTTTCTTACCTGAAGACTAAATTCTTACCTGAATTTGTATTGTTGTACCAAACAACAATTTGGAACAACAATTTGTAAATGACCTTATTGTAAAAATTTGTGAGGGGAATTTTAATGGTAATAGATCAATGTTTATATATGAAAAAAGCTTAAAAGCTTTATAGTGATCTCTTCAGAAGAAATTTGATTGCCTAGACCAGGGCTCTTCAAGTAGTTTCAAAAAATTATTTTATTAAGTATTAGGCTTAAATGAAAATATTCTCACAGTGAGACTTGGTAACCACAGGTAAAACCATACATGGCTACTCACTACCACTGTCAAATGATAAATGATAGACATGAATTATATATTTCCCTACCCACCTAATAAATATATTGCAAAATAAATGGCTATAACAGTTTTCAATGTAAATATTCCACATTTCCACAAACCATGGTAAATTACTACAGTTCATTCATGGTAAATGTCTGTAAGGGTGGTGATTTTGGGATTTAAAAGTCTTCTATCTTCATTCATGGCACGCTTCTCCTGTTTTCCTCATCAGTCTTCTTAGGAATGTTGAGGCTGTTTCATCCGATTTAAAACTAGTTTAATCATCGAGTGATTTGTAGTGTGTAAACGAGAGGTGTGTGTCGAATTGTAACGCTCCTCACTAGATGTCACAACGCTGTTTAATAATGGTGACCGGGAATAAACGCGGCTCCTTTAAGCTTTCCTTCCATTATCCACTGGGCCGCTCTGCGTAGTTCAAAGTAAACTTGTGAAAACAGCACTATTTGTTCTGTATTTGCTGTTACTGACCGAGAAACAACTACAGATGATTCAGTGACAGAGCGGTCCGAACGAATCCAAATCGTTTCAGATCGTTATTCAAGCGCGTTTGGCTAATTCACGAATGATAGGTATCGCTGGTTCAGTCGACAGAAATACAGGACACACAAATTAACTGCTGAAATATTCGCACGGAAAACGTTTCTCAGGTCAGTCGGAGGATCGTGCATGTTACGAACAGTGCCTATATAGGCATACAGCTGCAGGCGCCACTGCGGCCACGTATCTAACCAAATTTAGCCGAACCACCAGGAAAAAAAGGAGGAGGGAGATTGGGGTGCTGCGGGAAAAAAGAGGGAGATGATTGGCGGGCCGGATTTGGCCCGCGGGCCACCAGTTGAGGAGCCCTGGCCTAGACTTTCAATGGATGGACAAAAAAAAAAGAAATATTAAAACTATGTATATTACAGTATATGCAGCATTTTTCCCCCATGGTATCGAAAATGGTATAGAATTGATACTTTTCAAGGTGTCGTATCAAAGTTAGAAATTCCAGTATCGTGACAATACTAGAAGACACGCTAAGTCATAATTGAGAAGTCGAAATTGAGTCATAGTTAAGACAAAAAATTATGAAATTATAAATTGCTAAGTCATTATGACAAAGTCAAAATTATGACAAACTAAATCATAATTATGAGAAGTTGAAATTGAGATAAAAAGTCAAAATTTTGACAGCCAAAATTCTATTCATAATTATTAGAAAGTCAAAATGAAGACACACTAAGTCATAACTGAGAAGTCTAAATTGAGTCAGTTATGAAATTGAGATACTAAGTCAAAATTGTGACACATTTAGCCATAATTATGAGATAAAAAGTTAATCAGTCGAAATCATGTCATAATGTCATTGTATAAGTCATAATTGATGTCAAAAGTGAGAACTTTTATGACCTATGTCATAATTATGATTTGACAAAACGTTTTTTTTTTTCTTATGTGGCAGAAATGGGCTTCCTAGGGCTGGGCAATACAGCTAAAAAATGTATCACGATATGATATTTCATATTGATCTGTATCGATAATTATTGAAAAAATTAATAACTTTAAAAAATAAAAAAAAAGACCAGTACAAAAAAAAAAAGTTTGAATTTTACCAATGCATTTTTAATTAAGGCAAACAACAAATTTTAAAACAAAACAAAATAAAAAAGTAAAATGTAACCAAATCTTTCTTATATTTTATATGAAGATTAAATAAATAAGTGTTAAAGAAACTTAGAGCTGCACAATTCTGGATAAATTGAGAAACACTTTTTTTGTTTGTTTGAAACTGAGATCATGATTTGAATGACAACTAAACGAAATAACATGTAATTTGAATTAATTATTTTTTTAAAAAAATCTGTGTATGATTCAATGACTCACTCATAAATACTCGTTTCATTACTGGACGAATCAGTGTTTTTGAAAGAATCTGTTGAATGAAGATTCAAATAAATTTTTTAACCACTCACTTGTCGCCACCTGGTGGTGAAACAATGTAATCGATAAATGCGTCATTTTCAGCACCAAGTTTCTATTTTTTTTTTTTAATCGATAACATAGACATTACTATTTATATCTGAACTATAAACTTTTATCTCAGTACTTCTGTGATAATTTGAATATTTGTAACACAGAAATAAAGATACTGTGTGATTGAAAACACTGTGCAGCTGTTTATACCGACATGACAACTGCTCTCTCAAGACGAACTTTGAAGTAGATCAACTGTAAGATGCAAGGAAACCATGAAACTGCCACACTGACGAGCTGACGTACTTTTATATTCACAATCTTAGGTACAGCACTCATTTTCATGTGTTTGTGCGTTCTGATTTCATGTGGCGATTGCGCAACTGAACTCCACAGCAACTTGTTTGCTTGTCATTCATAGCGCGTCTGTTTGGGACGCAGGGAGCTTGAGAGTTGTTCATGCAACCGAACTTCATGTCTGTTTACATTTCAATGCATTTAAGTGAAACTATATTGAGAGTTATATCGAACGTTTTTTTCTATCGTTATCGATAAATATCAATACCGTTTTATCGCCCAGGCCTAGGGCTTCCATACAAATCCCATTTGTGTTAGAGTATATACAATTTACATGAAAATGTGAATGAAAGATTAATATATAGTTCATCTCGTACTTAATACAAATATATAGTTGTATGAACTAGTACTTTTTGTCACTTTTGGAGAGTAAATTTCATTTTTAGGTAATATTTGTGCATCTGTAATACCTGATTTCCATACCAGCTAAAACAAATCTGTTTATCCAAAGAGATGATTGAGGGACTTTGTTGGGTTTGACATGTTCTATTTTATAGCCTAGCATTTGTCTGAGAGTGTGGAGAGCCTTTCTTTGTGCTGAAGCAGAAGAATGCGTCTGGGGTTTGGATCTCTGAACTTCATTGCCTGCCACATCTCTTGTGGTAGACAAAGCAGACAAGATGGTAATCAAATTAAGCACTCGACTAGGCCAGAGCCTCAAGACCTCACAGTTACACATCTAAGATGTGTCATTTATATTCACTTACTCTTAATTTACTGAAGGAGGTCCTTTAAGGGAGTTTCTGACTGCTATTAACAAGTTTTTTACTTTATATACATCTTTAACTATAGTTGAAGTTGCAATCTAGTACTTTTTCTCTTCGTATTTCAAATGTTTGAATATTAAATGTAACATTCGACCTTCTCAGCGGCATATTGCCATAAAAAAATGTATCATAAATCTTTAATATTTGAAAACATTATTGTAAAGACCTTTTAAGGAGTATTTTAAGGAGCACAAGACGTAGACTAAGCAGCCCAGAAGCACAGACTGTGCTCTGCTCCTTCAGAGATCTGAGAATGGTGGAAACAGAACGATACTTCCTGACCAGATGTGAAAAGTATCAGGATGTCGGCAAGACTGCTTTCCTACAAATTACAGGGATCTGCTGAGAAACGCCGTTACCTTAAAAGAGCATTAGCTCTCTCTCATTACAGCTAGAGTCTGGGACTGAAGCGTGAATGCAGATCTCTCAGGTATTATCAGTCAGATGAGTATTTTGACAGCTTTTGCCACGCTATAAAAAAATGAATGAAAAAAGTCAGTTATCATAAAGTAGCCCATTTTAGTTTATATCTTCAAATTTGAGCTGGTACATGTAAAGTTGTCAAATATTTACTGATAGCAGGCTCTAGGCTGAGGGTTTGACGCTAATGTCACTTCCTGTATTCTCTGTCTGGATATCTCTGTCCTTGTTCCCCCAAACAGCCTTTGCCCTGAGTGTGCGTATACTCAGGAAATGTGAAAGGAAATGTCCTATCTCCACCCAGCATGCACAGCTCATTACAATAACCATCTGACATTCCTTTGGCTTCGTTCTGTTCGTTTTGTCTGTGACTGGCTGCATATATTTGCCTTTTATATGTTGAGAGTACATAGGAATGAATAGTATTTCACCATACATGCTAATGCAAATCTTGCAAATCTCCTGAAAGAAATTCAGTGTTCATACATTCAGTATGCATGCAGTGCTCATGAGTGTTCAGTGAAGTTTGCATTAGCTGATTGTCCGATTAAACGTTGAATTGCTGATTGTCCAATATTTCTTAAACTAACAAGATGCGTTTAATATATTTGTTTTCAGCTTAAGGTTGTATACTTACCTGTAAATGTTAGAAATGTTAAGCAAATTCCATTTCACATAAGGGATTATCCTGACAGCAAGCGAATCTACGTGTGACTTCTCAGACTTCAGTGAACAAGTGACGTTGTATGCATTTGCGTAAAATAGAATGGGAGAGCAATAACTCTAAACTTAGTCTAAAATATTTTGCATCCAAAAGTGTAAGCACTTCAAATCTCTTCCCACAATTACAACAGCACTATAAACTGCAGTGTATGTTCCTGCCAGATGCAGCAAGATTGACAGACTCTTTTATTTAAAGACAGACACGGTTTGTTCAGGAAACCACTGTTTATTTAAAAAAAAAAAGGTTTGTTTTTCAACTGCTGTACCGAAAACGTACCGAACAGAGACTTCAGAACTGAGGTATATGTCATTTTTGTGTACTGTTACACCCCTATTAAATACTGGAAAAAAAAAAAAAAAAAAAGAGTAAAAGGTAATATTACAGATTTTTGGTTGAGTCTATAATATTCAGAAAGTGATAACCAATAAACCAAGAGAAACTGATACCAATTTTAATTTAAAAAACTTAATTTTTCAACAACACTAGACTACTGTAGCATAACATGATTTTAGAGCAAAATTCAATTTATAACATTTATTTAGCAGTGGGAAATTATTTGCTTTAAAGGATTAGTTTACTTTCAAATGAAAATTAGCCCAAGCTTTACTCACCCTCAAGCCATCCTAGGTGTATATGACTTTCTTCTTTCTGATGAACACAATCGGAGAAATATTAATAAATATCCTGATGCATCCGAGCTTTATAATGGCTTTATCCATTGTAAATGTACTCCACACTGCTCCGGAGGGTTAATAAAGGCCTTCTGAAGTGAAGCGATGCGTTTGTGTAAAAAAAATCCATATTTAACCGGTTATGAAGTAAAATATCTAGCTTCCGCCAGACCGCCTTCTGTATTCAACTTACGGAAAAAGCTTAACTGACGCAATTCCAGTTCCGTTTTTTTCGTAAGTTGAATACAGAAGGCGGTCTGGTGGAAGCTAGATATTTTACTTCATAACTTGTTAAATATGGATACTTTTTTTACACAAACGCTTCGCTTCAGAAGGTCTTTATTAACCCCCCGGAGCCGTGTGGAGTACATTTATGATGGATGGATGTGGATGGAGACACTTTCTTCAGCTCATACTTGTTGATCCTGTTCACTGCCATTATAAAGCTCAGATGCGTCAGGATATTTATTAAAATTTTCCGATTGTGTTCATCAGAAAGAAGAAAGGGTGAGTAGGCTGAGTAAAGCTTGGACTAATTTTCATTTGAAAATGAACTAATCTTTAAGTCTGTGGCGTGGTTCATTTAATACATACTCTACCGTTCAGATGTTGGGGGTCGGTATGATTTTTATGATTTTATTTTATGGTGTTCTTCTGCTCACCAAGGCTGCATTTATTTGATCCAAAACACAATAAAACTGTAATATTGTGAAATATTATGGCAATTTAAAATAACTGTTTTTTTTTTTAAGTGAATATATTGTAAAATGTAATTTATTCCTGTGATCAAAGCATCATTACTCCAGTCTTCAGTGTCACATGATCCTTCAGAAATCATTCTAATATGATGATTTGATGCTCAAGAAATATTTCTGATTATTATTAATGTTGAAAACAGTTGTGCTGCTTCATATTTATGTGGAAACCATATGATTTGACTTTTTCTCTTTTTAGTCCACTTAAGCTGCACTTAGGTTAGTATTTTAAAGAAGACTCAATTGTGAAAACACACTTATTCTAAGCTGTTATAGTGTACTTACAGCTATGCATCTGTCTCTTCTGCTCTAGGCTCGAACCCTGACATGGTTTTAGTACTAGATCCTTTGGTCAGAGAGAAAGTCTCTTGCCCTCTGACCCAGCGGATTCAATGTGATCATGGCTCGCCCTCCTCAGAAGTCATTCCATCATACCGGGAGCGTTCGGACTCCGGAGGGTCGAGTGACAGCCACAGCTCTCATCAGAGAACGAGGCTGAACTCCAGCGCTTCGGACCGCAGTCATGAATCCCTGTCTACTGCTGAAGATCATCTGAGGGACCAAAGATCACTGTCAGGACCAGCTGGGGAGGAAGTGAGAGCGGGCGCATCTCTTTCTGGTGTGAATTCAGAGGCTCCGCAGATGGATCGAGAGCTGAAGAAACTTGACAATGGCGTGGAGACGACTCATTTAAGGAGCACAACAAGTTCACAAGAATTCACACTGAATATGAGTAGTAAAAGGCCTGAAGACATCTCCGGACAGAAGGTGGGTAGAAGTGAAAGGTGTCTGATGGGAGCTCTTGCTCTGTTAGTTCCACCAGGAGGTACTATTTGTCTCTGTTTGAGATTGTCTTGTTTTACCTTCTGTCCTCCTGTACACTGAAAAAAAATTGGGTAACACTTCATTGTCCTTGTTCCATGTACAGTAGTTACTATAGGAATAACTATAAATGATGCATAATTACATTAAACCAAACCCTAATCCTATAGGGTCATTCCGTGTCAAGTCAACCAGAGGTCCCCGGCTCAAATTTTTGATTTTATTATTTTTTTTCTGTAGAAAGACAAACAAATAGTGATGAAAGCCAAAATATTAAATGTCACAGATATATATCCACTATTTTGTTGAGGGGGTCAAAATGACAATATTCACCTGAGATTTGGAGCCAAATTAGAGGTGTGTAAAAATGACTTTATAAAGATGGCAGCATCATTATTTTATTTTTACACAGAGATTGGTCGGTCTGTTAGTAAAATCTGTTGACTTTAGCAATTTTTGTTTCATTATGTGCCAACAGTGACAGTTCAAAAAATGGTGAAAAACACTTCTTGTGTTTTTTGCTTCAAGTTTGCTTGCCTGTGTATCTTAATATCCTTTTAGATTCTGGTTCTTAACAAACTTTCTTTTTGGTATCTTCATTTTAAAGGCGCTCGACGGTTCAATCTCAGATGTATGGAGATCTTAATGCGGCTCCATGAGTAAATTGGTAAATTGTACTTTTTACACCACTATAAATTGGCTACAAAGATCAGGTAAAAATGCCCATTTTGACCCCCTCTACAAAATAGTGGATTACTCTGTAAATATACATCTAAGACATTTAATATTTTGGCTTTCATCACTATTTATGTTTGTTTTTCTACAGAAAAAATATTAACAATATCAAAAATTTGAGCCGGGGAAGTTTCCGAAAGTTGTTTGATTTGACACGGAATGACCCTATCGTAATTACATGTAGTTAATTATTATTACTCAGTACTTAAATGTATAATTACACTGTAACACGGACACCTTAAAATAAAGTGTAACCCAAAATTGGTGTAGAAACAGTTTTCACTGAGAAATTGCTAGTAAATTTCACAAAAATTACAAACAAATGGCAATTAACGCATTGAATTAAACGTGAAATTTTGAAGGAGGAAAAACTGAAATAGTGTTTTCCTATAAAACAAACTCCAGTATTCTGTTCCATTTATAACTTAAGTTCGAAGAACCATTTTTTACAGTATAGTCCAGTTAGTGTAATCCATCCACCTCTTGCTCAGACCTTCCTCATAAGAGAGAATCATTAAGCATCACTGTTACTATTGCTCATATGTAGGGTTAATGGATTTTTAGCTTTCATGTGCATTGGACATGATCCCTCGAATTCTGTTGCTTTTTGAAGAGTGTGCTATTACAATTCTGGCTGGCTGATAATAAAACAAGCAAAAAACATCTCATATACTTCCATTGATATGATTGATATCTAGAGACCAGAAAATAGATTCTACAAAGTAATATGCTTAAAACCACACCGAACACTTTAGAAGCCACATACTGTAGCAATGTGCTACAACATACAGTTACAAACCTAATAATATAGTGTAAATAAAATACACTACTTTTCAAAGGTTTGGGTTAGGTACAATTTTTAGGGGTTCAAGCACATAGCACTGAAACCCTATTGTAATTGTTAAAATTTCCAAGGATCAGCGTTCTCCCTTAAAAGTAATCAGACAGTCCAAACCGTAAGTCATAGAGACTTGAAACTTTGAGGGCTGGTAGTACTCACACCGTCTACAACGTCACCAAGGCTCGCCTCAATCGGCCTGATGGGGGCGCTACAGAGGTCAAAAGTACAAAATGGCTCATAACTGTTAAACCGTTAGGTGTAGACTAAAGTGTCTTATATTCCTCGGATTAGCTCGTTGGAATTTTCGGGTATTTTGGATTTTTTTTAAATGCCTACTTTTGCAAATTAGTCTTAGGTTTTTTACCTGTTCGGAACCAAACCAGTGCAGCAAGATTCTCTGGAGTCTAATTGTCAATAGATATCAAAAAAAGTTAAAATTTCGATTCACGGTCCCTAAGGGCCGCCAAAACGTTCAAAGTGGGTGAAGCCACTTTTACTAAAATGGCTATAACTCATGAGTGGAATGAGATATTTTCACCAAACTCAGCACACCTATGTAAGAACTCATTATGTGGTCGCATGAAAAAAAAGAAGCGGCGACTGGCCACTTGGTGGTGCTATAACAGGAAAAAAACTTGAAAATGGCTATAACTACTTCAACGTTAGTCTGATCGACTTGAAAATTGGCATGCAGTGTCTTCGTCCGAAGTGTCATGATTGTCTATGAGGACATTGACGCATCTTAAAAAACATGTCCGCCATCGGCCAATGAATTTTGAGCAGCTATCAGACAAGGTTAACGGAGGCCAGTCAGAATGAAACTCGCTGGGCCTGTTTGACTCACGGCCCTAGAGGCCTGTGAGAATTTCTAATGAAATCAGGGGAGGGCGCCTTCACGTGCGTAAAGGATCGTGTATCACGCAATTTTTTCGCACACGCCCACGACGTTTGTACCACATGGTAGAACTCATTCTGAGCAACTTTGCCTCTAGGACCGCCTCTGTCCAGTTATTACAATTTTAAATAATTTTCTTTTTGAATATATTTATTTATTCCTGTGATCAAAGCTGAATTTTCAGCATAATTACTGCAGTCTTCAGTCACATGATTCTTCAGAAATCATTCTAATATGCTGATTTGCTGCTCAAGAAACATTTCTGATAATTTATCAATGTTGAAAACAGTTTTTGCCGCTTCAAATTTTTTAAGAAAACTTTTATCCCATGTTTCATGTCATGCTCTGAGAGGTTGATTTTGAATTAATTTTCCTCAGGTTACATCAGGTAGAGACGCTCTCTTGACTTCTCTTCCTAACGGCAAGGATACAGGTGAGCAGTTCTGCACGCCCACACAAAAAAACACCACAGCAGAAGGTTCTCGAATAATAGATTTAGCCTGTGTCCTAGAATTAGTTAATAATTGCTTTATTATTTATAATTAGACTTTCTCCATTCAAATCTAACTTGCATATATTGCATACCTGGCAGTATAGTTGCCCAGCAGCAAGCTGATGTCCTTCTGCTTTTGTTTAAAGTTTCGAGATGTCACCCTCTCTCAGTTAGCGGGCCGTGTCCCAAGATCTTTACTCTTCTTTATGACCTAATAGGGCCATTACCACATTCACAGGCTTAGGGGCCCAGTCCGGTATAATACTTTAATCAGTCTTTCCTGTCTCCTCCCCCTTCTGAAGAAACCAAAACATCCTGCATGACCCGTAGGGATGAAAAATCCCAAATGAGATGGAATTAATATCCTTAGAATCACAATTGTTTATTCTTGGCACAATGAAATTAAATGGATGGCAAGTGAAGACTTTTGATTAAAGGGATAGTTGATGAAACCTAAAATGAAAATTCTGTCAAGTGCAGTTAAGCATATTTGAGTGCGCTGATCAATGTTTGTATATGACTAAAAGCCTGAATTCATCACATTAAGGGATCATGTCTTTTCTGAAGACTTGAATTAAACTGCTCAATATGTATAAATCTTTTTTTTTTTTTTATGCTCAAAGAAGAACGAAAGTCTTATTGTTTGGAATGCTGGAAGGTGAGTAATTGATGACAGAATTTTCATTTTTGGTTGAACTAGCCCTTTAATTCTCTTACTTCCTTGCTTCAACCAGGAAAAAAAAGCAGTATTGTCACATGTGACTCTTCTAGAGTTTCAGAAGAGATCTCAAGGAAGTCTCTGATCAGATTTGCCAAGATATCAAAGTCTACAATCAAATGTCAGAGATTTAATAATTAACATTTCTCATCAAATTCTTCCAAGATCAAAATGATCTGAACTCTGTTATCAAATTTGTAGCTTTTGGTGTCAAAACTTCTTGCAGTCTTATTTTATTATACTTTTTTAATGTATTCTTTTCAGATTTAAAAAAACATTAAAAATCTTTAATTTAGATACGTTATTCTGAATGACCATATTCTACATCCCTTAATCCTACCCAATACCTAAACTTAACAACTACCTTACTAACTATTAATAAGCAGTAATTAGGAGTTTATTGAAGCAAAATTCATAGTTAATTGTTAGTTAATAGTCAAATTGGACCCTAAACTAAAGTGTGACCACTTGTGCTGCTATTGAGGAAGGATATGGGTAAGGTTAGGCACAGGACTGGTTGTATGGGTAGGTTTAAAGGGTTTCAAAAATGAAAATAATCCCATGATTTACTCACCCTCAAGCCTTCCTAGGTGTATATGACTATCTTCTTTCAGACGAACACAATCAGAGCTATATTTAAAAATATCCTTGCTCCTCCATGCTTTAAAATTTTATAAATGAAAATAACTCATTTGGCGCAAGTCAACTTGCACAGTATGCGTACGGTCGTCTGCTGGAAATGAGTTAGTTGAATTTATGAAGTTTTAAATATGGATATTTTTCTTACAAAAACCCATCGCTTCACTTCAGAAGGCCTTTATTAACCCTCTGGAGCCGTATCGATTATTTTTTATAATGAATGGATGAATTTTTTGGGGGCTTCAAAATCCCCCTTCACTCCCATTGTAAAGCTTGGAAGAGCCAGAATATTTTTGAATATATCTCTGATTGTGTTTGTCTGAAAGAAGATAGTCATATACACCTAGGATGGCTTGAGGGTGAGTAAATCATGGGATAATTTGATAATTTTTGGGTGTGATACTATCCCTTTAAGGTTTGGTTAAGGCGTAAGGAAACGGTCAACAGAACTTAATTACATGCAGGTATTTTTTTAAATTCAAAAGTACAATGTAAAAACATGTATGTATACAATAAGTGCATTGTATGAAATGATTACTTGTTAGTAAATAGTTGTTAAAGACACTTAATATATAGTGGGACGTAATTTTTTTTTTTTTTTTTTTTAATCATTTCTTTCCAGATTTTAAAAACAAAGCCTCATACTCTGAGCCCCTCATTCGTGCAAACTCTGTTCGTGACAGGATGCGCAAGTTTGCAGAACCTGTTACGAATGTACCTAGAAGCGGCCACAGTTCTTCTCATTCTACAAACACAGTGTCTGCAGAGAGGTCCCGGGACACCCCGTCCTGCTCTCCCTCCATCCCAGAGAAAGAGAGGAATGCCACTGAGAACATGCTAGCCCAGCCCAAGCATTTCTCCAACCAATCACATAACGCAGTGGGTGGCTCACACGGTCGCACTGAAAATGTCAGGCGTGCGTGTAGCGATTCAGAAGAAGTGCAGACTCCTGAGGGAGAAGCATCTTCAGGGACCCACGATACCTGGGGTGAACCCGAGTCCAACATGAAGACCTTCCTCAGCATTGAGATCAAAGATGGACGAAATCCAACGTCACATTCTTCATTGTCATCGTCCTCTACAGCTGTAAACATGACCCCTCGAATCATCACATCTGCTGCTCCAAAGAGAACAGGTAAGCAAATGATGATACTCTCTGAACAACTGATCTAATGCCATTCTTAAAGCAAACACGAATGTACACAGTTATGAGTTTTGGGTCCAAAACAATAGTGGGTGAATTGACGGGTTTGAATAAACAAAAAAAAATGTATAAATTGATTATAATAAATGTCACTTTAGTTAAAACACGAAACAAAAACTCTGCCAAATGAGTAAATAGGGTTTGAAATTTAGCGATTCTGTTATCAATTCCGATTCTTATCGATTTCCAGTTTCGATTCCAATATGGTAAAAAAAAAAAAAAACATTTAGATATCATGTCTTTTTGCAAAACATTCTGTTGCAGCTGAATACCATGAAAAAAAATCATCAGCCTAAAGAATAACTTAACTTATAAACTAGACTACATAATATTAAAATTTAAAACATTATTAAAGACAAATATACAGTCAGTAATACAATAAGAACAAATAAGCAATTGTGCACCAGTACCACAAATAAATACAACCGAACACATGTGTTACACTTGTCATGTTTGGTTTGATTAAAACAAACCCTGGTGTGATTGCTCTGTTAGTGCGGTACATTTGAACGTGTGAACGGTGCCATCCGAACCCTGGTGCGCACCAAACAAACGAACTCTGGTGTGGTTCGAATGATATATGAACGCAACATGGATCAAACAGGAAGATGAGAACCTAAAAAGGACAGAATCCTCACGCATATCGTTTTTTCTCGTCATAGTCACGAGTTTGCCCATCACAGGCATCGGACGCGCGTCTCCACGCAGCAGATCTTTTGTGTGTGTGATGGAGGGATTCCTGTCGCTGTTTTGACTCTTTTACACATTTTATAAGCTCTTCACAAGTTCCCAGCTGGCCAAAATACCATCATATTTAGGCTACACACACACAACAAGCGCATTTACCTCAGCACACAGCATTGTTTTGGATATTCAGTAAGTTCAGTCTCAAAATAGGCAATACGTCATAAAATCCGACCAATCAGGTTGTGAACGTATCCCTATGCCTTTAGGTTCGGTATCTTTTGGTTCGGTGATAAAATTGCCAATCTGAACGCTAATCGGACCAGGACTAAATGTTGTGTTTTTTTTGTTTGTTTTTTTTTTGTTTTTTTTCTCGAACCGAACTACAAGTGTGGACGCACCCTGAAATCAAATGTAAAATTACACTGCATAGTTTTCTTTTTACACATGTGTTTTCTTTCTCAACTGTTAAGATATTTTGACATAATTTGTGTGTATTTGTCCATTCAAGTGCAAGAAGATGTGAAAGAGAACTCAATTCAGTATGCGGACTGTATGAGAGGCAGCTTTCTGTGTGCAAGCTGGATGTGCCCAGCACAGAAAACAGTGCGCGAGTACTGAATTGAGTTCTCTTTCACGTCTTCTTGCGTTTGAATGGTTTAAAACCACATTAAAATGCGCACACAGGAATCGATAAGCGTAATTGAAATCTTAATTTTATAGCAATTTTATACCAGTAAAGACATTTATAATGTTACAAAAGTCTTCTATTTCAGATAAACGCTGTTCTTTTGAACTTTATATTAATCAAAGTATCCAAAAAAAAAAACTGTATCACGATTTCCACGAAAATATGTAGCAGCAAAACATTTTCAACATTGATAATAATCAGAAATGTTCCTTGAGCAGCAAATCAGCATATTAGAATGATTTCTGAAGGATCATGTGACACTGAAGACTGGAGTAATGATGCTGAAAATTCAGCTTTGATCACAGGAATAAATTACATTCATATAGAAAACGAACTTTTTTAAACGAAAAATTTAAAAGTTATTTTAAATTGTAATAATATTTCACAATATTACAGTTTGTACTGTATTTTTGATCAAATAAATGCAGCCTTGGTGAGCGTAAGAGGCTTCTTTTCCAAACCTTTCTTCTGCTGAACACAAAATAAGATATTTAGAAGAATATAGGTAACTAAGCAGTTAATGGGCCCCATTGACTTCCATTAGCATGGAAAAAAATACTGCGGAACTCAATGGGGTCCCATCAACTGTTTTATGATGACAGAATTTTCATTTTTGTGTGAACTATCCCTTTAAAGCACCCTAGTCCTAAGAAATGAAGGTCCTATATTCCTACAGGTGTTTTTGAACTGTATTGGTTATTGTGTAATCTCTTGTGTTGTGTTGAATAGCATATTGCTAATGGAGAGTTAAATGAAATAATAATAAAAAAAAAAATCTTTAATTTCCTATGGGACAATTTGTCCTATTGATAATCATAATAATCCTGTTGATAATCATAATAATCCTGTTGAGAACTACTGTATGTGCTCTGAAAGATCTAGTTTTGTGTTGTAATTCTGTATGGAAATTTATATTATGGTTCATTAGGATTGGTTTCAAATGATTCTAAAAGAATTGGTTATGAATTCCGGATTTTTGCCTAGGAGGGTTAGATCACTGGCCTAGAAAGCTGGTAATGGGGAAAATGGAAAGCCAGTAATGGCTAAAAGACGATCCAGGTTATTTGAAAAGCAACAGTACTATGCGTTTCACAGATGTTTTTATGAGGAACGGCAAGTGGGCTGATGGAACGAAGTGGAGTGCAAGCTGTGAATAGTCTCAGTTTGGCAGCCATGTTGGAAATTTCACCCTAAAATGAAATAGTTTGATACATTCCTTCTCCATGATTCAAGTAATGTATGAGTAAGCCTATTTAGTGGCTTTGCATATAAACTTTAAAAGAATCTATTTTGTGGAGACTGTTCTTTTAAGTGGGAGTGGATTTCACTCATGTCTCTTGGATGTCACTTTAGTGTACTTATGAATGTATTTTAAGGGATAGTTTCCCCAAAAATGAAAACCCTTGTTACTTATAGTCAGTAGAATGTCTGTTGGGAGCATCAAAATAAAGTGTTGGCAGAAAGTCAGACAGTCTACTAAAGCTAGTTGACATGTAGTTGCAAAGTTGCTTATAGTTAGTAGAATGTCTAAAGTGGACCATCGAAATAAAGTGCTACCTAACATTTCACAAAATGTCCAGGCTGTTTGTTTTCATTAAATGAAAGTGAATGGTGACTAGCAGCTAGTAAAATATTTTCTAGTAGTGTTCTCAACTTTGTAGCTTCTTCAGTTATTTTCATGAGGTTTTTAAGTGTCCTTGGTGATACTGTGAATTGTAAGATTTGACCTTTTCTAAGTACTGCCTAGAATGGTTTATTCTAACTTCCACTTCTTCTCAATTGAACCGGCAGTGCACTACGCTCTCGACTTCCAAACACTTGGATGTTTTGCAGCCATTTTCCAATTTATGAATTGGGAAACACTTTACAATGAGGTCTCATTTGTTAACATTAGTTAGAGCACTAAGTTGACTAACATGAACTAATGTTTCTATGTTTCCATCCCTCTATTTGTATGCAAATTTTGGGATATTGCATAAAAAACACTGGATGTAAACGCCAAGATGTGCATAAATACTAAAAATGTGCATAAAAAGTTTTTTTTTTTTTTTTTTTTTTATCTCTATCTCATAAGAAGGCATAAACTATGATGGTAATGCATTTACCGAATAAATTCCTCGATGTGCATCAAAAATAGTCATGTGATTTTGTGCAATGGGATGACTAACAGCGCACCATTCTCGTTGCACAGCATCTGAAATGTTGTTTTGTTCATTCTGAAACACATGAGCCAAAGTCTGTCATCAAAGTGATTACCTTCCAGAACTGTCTTAAGGTGATGATACACGTGGCAACTTTTTGAGCAATGTTGCTGGGCAATGTTTCCGTCAACGGGCAACCTGATGAGACACAGGGCAACTAATTAGGGCAACGGACAGTTGGCAGCAACTAATCAGAGAGGAGGAAATCTATTGCCAACCCAATAAATACTTTATTATAAACACTTGTTAGGCACTTTATTTCAACTTTTCAAATATTTTCTTCATTTTTATTAAAAATAAATGCCTTTCCGATCTGATTTGTGATAGGAAAAGGGAGAAGAGCGAGTTCAGCAAAAGGCGGATTCGAACCCGCGTCAATCGCATCAAAAGCCACATTCATGTGCCATACGCCCTACAGCCTACACTACTACAGACGATAAAAAGACCCTGTCTTTTTAGTATTTAACTGAAAACATTCAATGGCTTAATTACAGCTTACACGCATTACATTGGACAGTTGTTGGTATTTTAAGGAATATATGAGGTAAATTCCCTGTTTTGGGTTGACGCATGACAACTTACTAGCGTAAAAAGATATAAGTTCACACTTCTTTTCTCCGCTTCACTGCCGCTGAGAGGCCGCCATCTTGTTTGAATTTTTTTCTGAAATCTCTGAACCGGTCACGTGATCGGCTGCTAACATTCTGATTGGAGGATCTCAAAAAATTGCCCACGACCGATCTAACGTATCCAGTTGCTCATTCTCAGTGCGAAAGTGCCCAAGCAACGTTGCTCAAAAAGTTGCCACGTGTATCATCACCTTTACACGACTGCATTCCCAAAACGCCAGGCATCTCCGAAAGCAAGATAACATGACCGTGTTTATTGCATTTCATCTGCTTGCTCTGAGGCGCAAGTCATTTATTATATTCGAAAAAGACCCACAGTTCTTCTCCTACTGCAGAAACTTCAATTTTTCCTAATGATATTTGGCACCAGTTTATCAGAAAGTGACGATTTTGTTCACTTCGACTCACTGAATGGAAATGGTGTTTTATCCGCAAATGTTTGATGCGATATTCCAATTTTGCACATAAAGTCGAAACTTATACTGAACATAGCTATTGAGCAATATATTTTTACAGCATTTATTAACCTTTGCTAATCTTAGTTAATTATAATGTTCACATTCATGTTGGTTCACAGGGCATTAATGTTAACAGTATAGCATTTGACCTTATAAATGTATTTGTAAATGTTGAGATTGACATTAAGATTAATAAATGCTGCTCATTGTTTATTGTTAGTTCATATTAACTAATGCTAACAAATGGTACCTTATTGTAAAGTGTTACCATGAATTGCATATTTATCTTTAGTTTCACATGGATTGAAGCGGATCTCTTTATGCACTGATAGTGGGTCATGTGAGCAATATTTGTTTACTATTTTGAGTTTTTTAGCTTTTTTTTTTGAGCTATGAGCTAAGAGATGAAGTACATTTAATTTGTAACGTATTTAATTCACTGGATTACCCCAAAATAGACATTACCACATGGTTATTTCATACACTGGCTGGTTTATACTGTAACGTGTGTGTGTGTGTGTGTGTGTGCATATATATATATATATATATATATAAAATATAGCTATGCCATATATACCATCACAATGATATAAAATAACCGTTATATGTTGGTTTACTGGCACGTGTGCCGAAGGACCCCAGTCATATAATCATAATTCACGTTGCAGTTCACCCTCTTTCGCCTGCCTGATGCATAAACACAATCACTATTCTTCTCATTTTATCATATCGCTCTCTGTCTCTCTCTGTCTGTCTCTTCTCAGTATCATCAACAGACCTTATTTGTCATAGTGCCACAGCTCTGTCAGATCTTCCTTTTTTGGAAGTGCTTTGCTCATCCTTGCCTCTGAAAGGTCTCGCAGGCAGTGAAAATGTACTTGAAAGCCTCGGGATATTTAATGCTATAGACCTGCAGTTAAAGAGTGTTTACCATCTCACTGAACCGCATGCCATATTGTGTAATCGTTCGTTAGCTGATGGAAGACGCCGTAAACCGAGCAGACTGCTTTATTTAAGAACAATGTCCACTCTTTGATTTCATCAGCGGTGGGTTCTTGGCCAAAGAGGTTTTTATTGGGAATTTATTGACGCAAACCAGATCTCTTGGGATAAAACACAAAGGTTTCAATGAACAGTATGAAGTTTTGGTGATAAAAACAACAGAGTTGCTTTATTAGATAGGAGAAAACAAATCAAGACATTTGGAGACTTTAAAACGCAAGTATTGTACATACACTAGCGTTCAAAAGTTTGGGTTTGGTATGATTTTTTTTTTTACTAAATGTTTTAGAAAGAGGTCTCTTATTGTCACGAAGGCTGCATTTCTTTGATCAAAACTGAATTTTCAGCATCATTACTCCAGTCTTCAGTGTCACATGATCCTTCAGAAATCATTCTAATATGCTGATTTGCTGCTCAAGAAACATTTCTTATCAATGTTGAAAACCATTCATATTTTGGTGGAAACTGTGATCTTACTGACCCCAAACTTTTCAACAGTGTTGCATAGGGCTGGGCGATATGGCTGAAAACTGTATCACGATATCAGTGTTTCATATCGGTCGATATCGATAATTATTGATATTTTTTATGACCCATTTAAAATAAGAACCAGGAGAAAAATATAATACATTTAAACATTTTTATTTTAAATTTAACCTTCCTCTGATCATAATCCCCTCAGTTATTAAGACAGAAATGTCAACAACCATGGAAAACTCAAATAATTAAAATGTTGTGCGGTGTTGCAGCTACAGATGTTGTTGGTTGAATACGGCTGTGCTCCAAAGGGTGAGCGCGGCTAAGGTGGTACATCAAGTTCGTGTATTACCAGTCTTGGCGGGGACGACGGTCTTGCATAATTTGCAGACGACATTGGTCTGACTACGGTCAGACTTATAATATACAAAAAACTGCCATACTGGCGAGCTGACTTTTCCTCTTTTATTTACAATTTCCTCGCTCGCTGCGGCACTCATTTTCTGCTTATCAGTTGCCGGTTACTGAAGAGGAATCCAGCAGACCAGCACGAGACAACGATATGGCGCAACCAAACATTATACTGTTACATGATTAGCTGTTAGCGTGTCACTCCCTACGTTTCTAGGTTACCAGAGAGCGAGTGCCTTTGTTAATGCAACCAAACTTGCTTTGCAACCTCTGTTTTCTTCCGACGAAGAATAAAAAAATATCGAACGTTTTATCGAACACATTTTTTATTGATATCGATCACGTGTCTATCGCGATACATATCGTTATCGTTTTATCGCCCAGCCCTAGTGTTGCATAATTTTTTTAAATGTCTTTAATTCCATGAAATAGTTTGAGACAAACAAATGGAAATGCTTTTTAAACTGCTTAGGCAGTAATCATGAACAATGTCAAAAGTCCAAAAGTCATGGAAATTCATTGGTCAAAAAGGCGGGGAACTCTGGAATTAAAATGCATGAAATACCCAGATGACCTACTACGTTTGTCAAAATGTGCAACCAGAGCACACGGAATGAGACTGGATCCCACAATGCAATGCGACTAACGTGTGACACTCAATATCATGTGATATCAAAAACAATTGTTTAAACATCCGTTTTTTAGCAAATTATTCAATCTGACTGACAAGACCATATCACACAAAATCAGAAACAAATTCAAACATTTCCTAAGATGATGACCGGACATTACCAGTGTCATTTTTTTTTTTAGCACCATTGAGATATGGTTATATATTTTATTAACTCCTTCCCAGCCATGATGTGTCATAGCGCCCCCTAGCGTATTACAGTGAAAACAAGGAAAGCTGGAAAATCTCGTCAATGGGGACGAGAGCGCTTTCTCATAAAAAAAACAATATAACTCATCACTGGCAGGGAAAGATTTTTTTTTTTTTTTTTTTTTTTTTCTGTTTTCATTTTAGTTATTTTAGTACATCAAGTTAAACTAAATGAGCTGAAAACTAGCTAAACTAGCTGAAATAAGTTTACATTTTATTTCAAGTAACAAAAATGTTATGCACTAATGCGGCAAGCAGTGTGCTTGCATCCCATGCCGAACATAGCCAGAGAACGCAGAGGGTGCTGAGCAGTGTTTACATTAGCAGTAATGTGACCATGCTAATTTATGAGCCCTATGTGGTGCCATTGTGGCAGCTTACATAACAGACTTAAGGCTCCACTTCACCCTCTATCCACTCTGACCAAAGCTCTATTTAACATCTAAACAGTGCTGTGTAAATATTTCTTGGGGTGGCATGATGTTTTCAAATCGTACACCATCATTAGACATTCTTAAGAAGCTCAGTCTCATCTAAATCTTTTAACTGTCTTCACTTGTTCTCATTTTGCTGTTTTCCCTTGTTCTCTCAGAGCTGACTCTTGGTTTAAGAGCGACACCGTTCAAAGTTACCAGCTCAAGTCTCTCATCTGGATCCTCTGTTAAGGTATTTGACATAAAACAAATCTGTATTTGCATGCAGACGAGACCTTGAAAGCCTCTACTCAGCATAGTCTCTACTCACCATTTGCCCTGAGTATTTTAATATTAGTTAATCTCTCTGACCCTTACAATTAATCAGATCTTTTTTTATGCTGCTGTGCTTTTATGGCCTTTACGTAAAGGGCGTCTTTGCACGTTAAATGAGTAACAGTGCTTCGCTGTGCTCACATGAATTATTTCCAGTGTAGTGTTTCTATAGGATCTGATTAGTTTTCCTAATACAGAGACCTCTGAACTACACTGTCTGTGTAAATTTCACACATTAAATCGTCTCATCACTCACTAATGAAACAGTTGAAAAGCGTAAACAATTCACAAAAGCTTCAGAAAGGAAGTGCCTTCAGAACCATAGATGTTGTTTCCTCTGTTCATGCGAAAGAAACCCTACAATGACCTGTGAATGTCATGCACACTTTCACAGACTAAAGTTGAATCAAAATTCAAAATTGACCCTATATGTTCTTAATGCATGTTACTGGTCTGATATATGAATATATATTCATGGATGAAGCACATATATATATATAATATATATACAGTATCTCACAGAAATGAGTACACCCCTCACATTTTTGTAAATATTTTATTATATCTTTTCATGTGACACCACTGAAGAAATGACACTTTGCTACACTGTAAAGTAGTGAGTGTACAGCTTGTATAACAGTGTAAATTTGCTGTCCCCTCAAAATAACTCAACACACAGCCATTAATGTCTAAACCACTGGCCACAAAAGTGAGTACACCCCTAAGTGAAAATGTCCAAATTGGGCCCACAGTGTCAATATTTTGTGTGGCCACCGTTATTTTCCAGCACTGCCTTAACCCTCTTGGGCATGGAGTTCACCAGAGCTTCACAGGTTGCCACTGGAGTCCTCTTCCACTCCTCCATGACGACATCACGGAGCTGGTGGATGTTAGAGACCCTGCGCTCCTCCACCTTCTGTTTGAGGATGCCCCACAGATGCTCAATAGAGTTTAGGTACCCTCAGCTTCTTTAACAAGGCAGTGGTCGTCTTGGAGGTGTGTTTGGGGTCATTATCATGTTGGAATACTGCCCTGCGGCCCAGTCTCTGAAGAGAGGGGATCATGCTTTGCTTCAGTATGCCACAGTACATGCTGGCATTCATGGTTCCCTCAATGAACTGTAGCTCCCCAGTGCCGGCAGCACTCATGCAGCCCCAGACCATGACGCTCCCACCACCATGCTTGACTGTAGGCAAGACACACTTGTCTTTGTACTCCTCACCTGGTTGCCGTCACACACGCTTGACACCATCTGAACCAAATAAGTTTATCTTGGTCTCATCAGACCACAGGACATGGTTCCAGTAATCCATGTCCTTAGTCTGCTTGTCTTCAGCAAACTGTTTGCGGGCTTTCTTGTGCATCATCTTTAGAAGAGGCTTCCTTCTGGGATGACAGCCATGCAGACCAATTTGATGCAGTGTGCGGCGTATGGTCTGAGCACTGACAGGCTGACCCCCCCACCCCTTCAACCTCTGCAGCAATGCTGGCAGCACTCATTCGTCTATTTCCCAAACACAACCTCTGGATATGACGCTGAGCACGTGCACTCAACTTCTTTGGTCGACCATGGCGAGGCCTGTTCTGAGTGGAACCTGTCCTGTTAAACCACTGTATGGTCTTGGCCACCGTGCTGCAGCTCAGTTTTGGGTCTTGTCAATCTTCTTATAGCCTACGCCATCTTTGTGTAGAGCAACAATTCTTTTTTTCAGATCCTCAGAGAGTTCTTTGCCATGAGGTGCCATGTTGAACTTCCAGTGACCAGTATGAGAGAGTGAGAGCGATAACACCAAATTTAACACACCTGCTCCCCATTCACACCTGAGACCTTGTAACACTAACGAGTCACATGACACCGGGGAGAGAAAATGGCTAATTGGGCCCAATTTGGACATTTTCACTTAGGGGTGTACTCACTTTTGTGGCCAGTGGTTTAGACATTAATGTCTGTGTGTTGAGTTATTTTGAGGGGACAGCAAATTTACACTGTTATACAATCTGTACACTCATTACTTTACATTGTAGCAAAGTGTCATTTTTTTTTCAGTGGTGTCACATGAAAAGATATAATAAAATATTTACAAAAATGTGAGGGGTGTACTCACTTCTGTGAGATACTGTACATACACATACATATACACTTTCAGCATCATTACTCCAGTCTTCAGTGTCACATGATATCATTCTGATATCATTATAATATTTGCTGCTCAAGAAACACTTCTGATTATTTTTTGCTGCTTCATATTTTTTGTGGAAAGATTTTTCAAGAATCTTTGATGGATAGAAAGTTCAAAAGAACAGCATTTATTTGAAATATAAATCTTTCGTTATTACAGACACTTTTGATCAATTTATCAAATCCTTTGATCAAATCCTTGCTGAATAAATGTATTAATTTACACTAGAACCGCCACGGGGTAAAATTTACCCGTGGCTGTTTTTCAAATCTACATAACAGTCTCCCAGTCATTGACTTTGACTAAAATTGTGTTATTCACCGTTAAGAAAAGTGATTAGTGTAGCCTGCTTAAAATAGCCTTGAACATAAAACAACAGGACAAAAACATAGTTGATGACTAAACATTATAGGCTCTAGACATTACTTTGTGAAGATGGTGGCATAATACGTTTTTTACCCGTATCAAAACAGTAGGCGTGTGCATGGGTAAATTTTACCCACTGGCGGTTTTAGGTACACAACGACCCCTGGCGGTTCTAGTGTTTATAAAAAAAATAAATAAAAAAAAAGAGTAGTGACCCAGAACTTTTGAATGGTAGTGAATGTGTCTGCACTCATATCACTCATCTGTCTGTCAGCCCTGTGGTCTCTGAGATCTAATACATTACTGTTAGTGTTGCCAGATCTCCCTAGAAGAATAAGGCCAAAACAAGTGACTTGCCTCACCAAAATAAGACCTAATACGGACTGAATTCTTTAAATAAGCATAAAACAACATGACTGCCCATAAATAAATGTCTTAATGAAAAACTAAGCTTATAAAAAGCAGACATGGCAACACTGAGAGAGAGCACACTCTTTACAAGCAGCGTCTTTTACGAGCACGAACAAAACACAGCGCCTCTGTCAACAGTGGTTTACTTTAAATTGTCTGACACAATACGTCTCTAATCACTAAGATAACTTTGGTCAAAAATCACAGACACCAAACAAGCTAAACTGTTGCCATTCGTGTTTCTTGTTCACAGCTGCAAGATGCCAAAACGTTTGATTGACATCATAGCAATTTTGGGAGTGACTCTGATTCAGTCTCGCGTTTGGAACTCGTGTGTGTTTTTGTGAGTTACAGTAATCCTTGGTCTCCCCTAATAGCTAATACTGCACCGTTTAAGAGGCCAGAGTGTAATAAACACTTAAAGGGCTGACTGCAGCAAATTTGTAAAGAATTAAGGATAACAGCCCTTGTGAAAAAGTAAACTTTAGCATACTTTTAAAAAGAGTTCTATGGATTATGGTAATAATATACTTCAAAAGAATACACTTAAGTGCGAACTTAAAGGCTTAGTTCACCTAAAAATGAAATTTCTGTCATTAATTACTCACCCTCATGTTGTTCCAAACCCATAAGACCTTCATTCATCTTCATAACACAAATTAAGATATTTTTGATGAAATCTATGTGACTCCTTTATAGACAGCAATTTAACCACCACTTTTAAGGTCCAGAAAGGTACTAAAGACATCGTTAAAATAGTCAACGTGACTGCAGTGTTTCAAACTTAATGTTATGAAGTGACGAGAATACTTTTTGTGCGCAAAAACAAAACAAAAATAACGACTTCATTCAACAATATCTTATCTTCAGCAGGGATATTTTAATTAATAAAATAAGGTGCTCTAAATAGATTTCCCTGCTCCCAGTTTCGCTACTTCATGGCTCCTCGAGGTGGTGTTCAACACGTGAATGAGGGAAACGTGAACATAATTTAACTAGCCTAAGAAAAAGAGTTTTTTTAACGGAATGGCGGACCGCAGTGTGAGTAAAATAATAGATGCCCCAGCCACGCTTAAGTCCAAAGTCTGGAAAAACTGCACTTAACCTTTTCATGGGCAGTTTGTTTTCATAGTTAGACAGATATTTGTGATGTCTGTCATTATAGGATTGTCTTGCAATATATTGATTATCGCAGAATTGCTGTATCGTGATATTATTGGTATCGTGAGCCATGAGTGAGGTAGCCTGTGATTCCCACCCCTAATACTATGGTTACCACACCTCCAAACATTGTTCATATAAATGGAGTAATTGACACTGGGCCGTTGAATTATTGAAAAAATAATGCAACAGCTTATCATCAGTTATTCCTTATGTAATTTACATGTGTTTTAGTATGTTAGTAAACACAGATAGTCTACTTATACTCCAATGAGAGTTAGTTGACATGTAGTTGCAAATTAATGAGAGTTAGTTGAAATGTACAGAAGTTGCAAAGTTACTTATAGTTAGTAGAATGTCTAAAGTGGACTATTGAAATAGTGTTACCTGGCCTTTTATTTTGTTAATACTATAAGATCTGCAAGCAATTTTAAATACTTTTAAAGTACACTACAAGTGCACATTCAGTATAATTAAGCACACTTTTTCGTTTAATTGAAGGTAAAATATTTGTAATTCATAAGAACAAGTAAACAAGCAGATGCTTTTTTTTTTGCTGGTAATTCCCTTCGCATCTCTAACGCATGTGGGGCAGTGTGGTAATCTCGTTAAAGGATAAGTACTGACGGTTCATTAGCAGGTTGACAAGGCTTTTCCTCACAAATGAGGGATTAATATCTCTCTGTGAAAGCGACGGGGAAGAAAGAGAAAGCCTTGAGAGAGAACACAGACAGCAGGGATCATGATTTGAAGGGGAAACTTGTATACGACAATCGGGTACAGAGGTAAATATGAGTAGGATTTGAGGAATAGTATGTGATTGCGGTGTTGCGTACTAGCAAACATTCACCTGAACCGTTTGTCCACATTCTGTGGGGGTTTGGTTGACAGACAAATGTCTAGCACTGTTGAAGTTAACAACTGATTGTAAAGGATGCATTTGGGTGGTTGTAAAATGGATATTGTTTCCCCTTTGCTTCTCTGTTCCTTTTAAAGGAATTTCCTCAGGTTGTACTAGATGTAGGTCAAACTTTTTAGCACTGATGCAGGGTTTGGAGAGGCTTGATGTGAAAACCAAAAGGAGTGGCAAATGGGAAATCGTCTAAAACTGTCCCAACCACACCAACTGAAGTTTTCAGTGTGAGAGCAAAAATGTCGCTCAAGGTTACAAAATCACAGCCGATAAATATGTGAAGGGGATTTTGGACCATTGAGGACTTATGATGGTGTGTGTGAGGTTATCCAGCAGGACATGAGTGAAATAGAAACCAAGCGACCACCAAAATATCTTCTAGTTTGAATTTAATAGTTTTTTACAATATTATTTTTATTAGGCCTTTCAACATTAATGTAGCTGGAGTAGTCGGTCTTTGTGTTATTTCAGCTATTTTATATACTACTGTCATGATTTAGTCAAGACACTAGTGATGAAAAGGTGTGGACAGGGTTATGACCCTTATTCATTTGTAGGAGATTCCCTTTCAGACACAAAATTATAGACGGGGAGTATTTAAATGAATCATGTGACGTGATTTACTAAGGTTTGCACTAGTCAATTTACTGGTATTTGCACCTGATTATCATCAGCTCTGCTTGTTTGCGACCCTACGCTGATTTGCGCTGCACAATCTTGGTAGATTGTGTTGGTCATGAAATGAGCTGCTGCGTCTTTGCACATTGTCAGTAGATTCACTGGAGATCTTTCCACTCCCATCACCACTTTTATGGGATTGTGGTCTCATGCTAATTTGCCCTGTTTAGTAAAATCTGAACTTTTGTCTTTTATGTGTCATTCTTTTGTTTTTACTAGGGTTGGGTGTTATACATAAAATATGCCAATATTTTTCAGCCTTTTGACAAAAATCTATTATAAACATTTATATATTTGCTCTGAAATGGGTTTAGTGCAACAAGTTAAACACAGTAAAAATCTAATAATCATGCGGTGTTTTCCACAGATTTTTACTAAATTAACACAAAGAATAACATAATTCTTTATATGCACCAATATAACCCGGAAGACTAATTCACCCCTGGTTCCCTTGAGATTTTCCTATGGGGTTTTATAATGGGGATTTTCAATTTATGAGCAAAATAAAGCCTGTGGTAAACTTAACTTGGCATGAATGGTGTTTAAAAATTCAACCGATTGGAAAATTTTGTTGTATTTTTTTTTACCTCCCCACCCTTATATATAACTATACAATGGCACACAGGGACTTCCATAAACTTTTATGAGTGATGCAAATGAAATGAGTCTTTGAAATGGACAGTTTGGAAAAAGTGATTTGCAAAAATGAATCAAACTTCTCAACTCAACTTTTTCAACAAGATTGTCATTTTTACTACTGATTTAAGACGCTAGTAAAATATCTTGACACTCACATACTCACAAGTCATGAAAGTAGCCTACTGAAACTAAGGCTAAGTTCAGACTGTCAGTCCAAATCCATTTTTTGTGTATATTCGATTGAAATGTGATTTTCACAAATCCGTTTCGAGCTACTTTCATATGTGGTTTGAAATCGTATTCAAATCGCATTTCTGAAAAAATCCATTTCAGTCTGACCACTCTGATCGGATTTCACATGTGATTTTTTTTTTTTTTTTTTTTTTTTTTTTTTTCTCTCACGCCACGTACAGCGTAATGTCAGATGTTGCTATAGGAAACATGCTGAAAGTATTGACGCAGCATCATTGCCATAGAAACCAATGCAGATATTCCAGAAAACTAAAGTGTAACGCCATGATTGACAGCTGTGTTAGTGATTGAGTCTGTGGGAGCGGGACCTTGATACCGCGGCTGCACCTCAGGATCACTGCTGCGCAGACTCGGGCTTCAATTTATATAATCGGCACACAATGTCAATGGCCATTTCTGGGATATTTTGGCTTCATTTTTGTTTTTTACAGTGGACAAGTGGAGATTCATCATCCTTTTTTTTACAGTCTATGACTGAAACTGTCTTTAGGAATCTAATGACCACATAAAAGTATCTTAAAATCATTGTGATACACATTGTATTGGTTAACTTTTAGTCAAGAGCAAAATGAAATTCATATATATCACCCTAGTATTTGTAGATTGGAATAACGTCATTGATGCCATGTTCGGTGCTTGTGAACATACATATTTAAATACTTTCTGTTTGTGTAATTTGTGCTATTCAGCTAGCTGCTAACCACAGTTCCACTGACTATTTCTGGATATCCACCACACAATGCCAACCTGTACTTTCCACTGCTCTTTCCTAGAAGGAAGAAGTAACTTTTTAATTTAATACGTGGGTGCCTATAAGGTGATGTTCCAAGGAAAACAGACTTTTTAAAACTTTCCCCAGGAAATACTGCATGTCTGTTTCTTCCGGCTGCACATGCATACCTAAATTCTTCACAAGCTTTGTTTTGTGGGCACTCGTTTACAGCTTGCAGTGGTATATTTAGATGCTCCTGTTTTAAACTATGCAAGATATTTTTAGTTGCATGGCTGTCAGTAAGTCTCAGCAGAGCTCCTGAGGGTCAGGCATTGTTGCTCGAATGAGACTGGACTGATTGGAATAGCTGTCTGAGCCTCAAATATATGCTGACGCAGTCATGCTATTGAATGATCTGTCATCTGGGTCAACAAGTTCAGAGGTGGTTAAGTTTCCTAATGACAGCTAAAGCACGTTTTAGTTAAACACCTGCTGCACAACATCAAATCAAGGCCAAAAATCTGAAATGTTACACTGGACAGTAGTGCTTTCAATTAATTGTTTGTACAATGGGGGTTTCTATAATATACAGTAAAGACAAATTTACCACTCATACAGATGCATTGTTACTAAATAGTGATTTGGTTTGGCTTACTTCCAATTATCTCATCAAAATGGTCATTTTAGAAAACCAAATGTTATTGTAAGTTTTTCACATTTTGCCTGGTTGGGACAAAATGTCCAGCAACAAGAAAGCAGAATGTTTCAGTTCTATGATAAAGCAACCTTAAATATGGCATGAAAAGAAAATTCACCTTATTTTTTACAATCAACTGGAAGATCTCATTCAGATCTGCCTTCATCCAATCAACAATCAACAGTAAAATCAAGGATAAACTGCAATTCACGACATTTCAACACAACTTCTCACATATTTGAAGGTTGCTATTATATCATTGAGGGTAAAAACATCATTATGTGACTACGCATTACTTTACACAGAGTTTACAACCTACTAACTAAGTTCTACCGAATAAAGTCAGAGTTAGTTACAAACTAGCTAGTAGTTAGTAAGCCTCTAGAGTGGACTTTTTCAATTTAAGTAAGAACTTACGAACAGTTGGTGCAACCCTACCCTGCTGATGCAGTGCATCCGTTACTAAGATTTAAGGTTTTTCAGACACCTTTACAAAAAAGCTAATAAACCGTTTGTGCCTTGGACTTGCAGCTATGTGCATGCGGTCACATTGTTCACCGTTGCCCTGCAGACTTTGTTCTCAGCTAGTGAAAGGTGTGAAGGACAAGAGCTCTAAAAAAAGAGAGCCAGGGGCTTATGGGTGATTGCCTACTGGAATAATGGCCACTGTTGATAAATAGATGACTGTGGCACCTGAGTTAGCGGGGGCTCTGGGGCCTCCAGCTGCCATGGCGACAGAATTCCAAGGCTTGCCATTGGCTGACGTGTTGGACAGCTGATGGGGGTTTGGAGTGAGGCATAAAGGGCTGTGGTTTGTCTCAACTGTGTGTCTAAGTTAGGTGTATATTGTGTAGTCTGTAACTATCACAAGGCGATTTGGTCAGATTGCTCTTATAGACTCTAATTGTTGGAGTTTTTCATATTATTTGGCACCTAGAGAAGCTGCTAACCATACCATGCCTGGTGTCAGCTTGGACCCCACGCCAAATCTAGGCGACGAAGTCAGCCTCCCGCTCCGTCTGGATCAAGATTGTGCCGAGTCGGGCTTAGAGGCCGTGATTGGAGACCTTTTGTTACAGACAGATGCAGACGATGAAGACGGAAAAGCCAGCGATGAGCGTTTTTATGAACTGGATCTCAATCTTCAACGAGCCGTGCAAGAGATACATTGTGATTTGAAGGTTTTCGGCAAAAGTATCCAGGCACGTCTGGAGGAAGCAACAGCCCAGGTTACGCCTGTCGTCGAGGCCATCGCCACCTTACAGCAGGAGAATGCAAGTTTAAGGATTCTGCAAGAGAAGCTTGCAAGGCAAGTAATGGCGCTTTGTGATGCCCTTGGACTGCCTGAACCGAAACTGACCGAAGAGCAAGACCTCGATCCAGCAAATGACAATCCGTCTGATGTTGAAGTGAACCCAGTGCAACACCCTCCTGCCTTTGCTGCTGTTTGCCACACATCGCCTGTATCGTCTCCAACCGGCAGTGTCTCACGGAGCAATAGCATGGTAGTATAAGTATGTCTGTTTTCCAGATAGTTTGCTGAGGCAAGTAATCACTACTGCTCATACGTTTTGCGGTAACGTGAGAGAAAAACAGACTTGCACTGAGAACTAAGCCATATCTTGAGAGCACTTGGGATTGGCTCTTTTGATGTGGGCCAGTTCGGCAAAATAATAGCAATGCCCTGGCACTACATAACACACTTTAACTTTGTGGTTTGTGAAAATGATTTCATCCTGTAAATGAACTGTGACTCAGAAAGATGCATATTTTAAACTCTTGCAAAATTGGAAGCGGTAGTATTTTGCATATTTATGCTTATGAATGATGGAAACTAGTTTTTCCTTCATGAATCTGCTGTCATCATTTGGATGGTTTTCGTTTTGAAAGCATCATTTTTCCACTATGTGTTATTAGTCATATGCACTTATGGTGAAAAATGCAGACTGGAAAATCTGCCAAGGAAACTATGCAAATGTAGGGGTTCGGGTTAAAGCTTTAAGATACTTTAATTGAAGCTCGTGCCATTGCTCTCTCTCTTCAAAAATAGACACACATAAGGCTCCATTGGAAAGGAGTGTAAACTTCCCATAAAAAAAGTCCCATCTAGTATGAATAATCAATTTTGTGTGCATTAAATTATGCTTCAAATAGATTTTATGGCATAGCACAGTACATTTAAAAAAGTAATGAATCATGTGGCCCATTGCTGTCTGATTAATTGAAAGTCTTAGTGTTTGAGTTTGCTTCCAGGAAGAGATTTAATTCAGTCAGATCAGATTTTCCAGGGATCTTTTGATTTAGGGCAAGTTGCGCTCTAGATATAGTACGAGTAGTTCAGTGGGAAGGAAAAAGTTGGTAGTAATTTAATTTTGCGTGCATGTGCTAAAGTGAACATTAGTTTCCTAGATTTGAAAAGTATAGTAAGGTTTGTTTACTGCTTGGAATATGCTTTAGCTGGTCAAAAGTGGGCTAAAACCCACTAGTGTGAAGCAAAGCCTTGCTGATTAGGGATTAGTAAGAGGTAAAAAGATGGTAACTCGCTGTGGCACAAGATTTGCAGTAAGTATACGAGTCTATTTCTGTATGTGTCTGGTGCAGGTCTTTGTACGTGTTTGGTTTAGGATGATGCGCATCACTGTGAGTGGATGCCAAACTCTGGGTCAGTCTGGAAATGGCACTTTTGCATTACATGGCATTGATTTTTTTTATTATTATTTTTTTTTAAAGGGCTGCCAAAGCTAGCACATTACCTTATGAGATTAATTAAATAAGTTAAATTGTTAAATGCATTTAAAAGGGTTAGTTCACCCAAAATTTACCCATAATTTACTCACCCCTAAAGCCATTCTAGGTGTATGATTGTCTTCTTTCATCTAAACACAATCAGAGTTATATCCTGGCTCTTCCAAGCTTTATAATGGGTGTCAATAGTAACCGATATTTTGAAGCCCAAAAAAGCACATCCATCCAGGAGCTTGAGTTTGTTTGAACCGCGAGAGGCGTCTACTCTCACCTAAGCATATGATAGTCCTACATCCTACGTCATACGCCGGAACTTGTGAACGCACCGACAGACGTTACCGGAAGCCAATGATTACAGTTTATAAAGTTATAAAAATGGATATTTTCCTTACAAAAACCCATCACTTTGCTTCAGACGGCCTTTATTTACCCCCTGGAGCTGTATGGATTACTTTTTATGATGGATGGATGCACTTTTTTAGGCTTCAAAATCTTGGTTATTATTCACTCCCATTATAAAGCTTGGAAGAGCCAGGATATTGATTAATATAACTCCGATTGTGTTTGACTGAAAGAAGAAAGTCATATACACCTAGGATGGCTTGAGGTTGAGTAAATTATGTGATAATTTTCATTTTTGGGTGAACTAACCCTTTAATACCCTTAATGCATTAACCTGATTTGGCGTAACTTTGTGCAAGTTGCGCTTTGTTTTGTCTTTGTCTCAAGCATCCCATACCTTGGATATCTAAATTTCCATTCTCTCCAGGTGCTAATGCTCTAAACCCTCTTCATTACTAACCGTCCAGCCCGGCAATCACGTCCACGGCGCTGGCGGTTTGTTGAAGGAGAGATCAGTGAAGAACTGAGTGTGACACGGATGAGAGCGGCAGGCTAAGGCTCTCAGGGACATTCACAGAAATCATTGAGCTCTCATTCCTGTCTAAATGTCAGCGAGCTTCCACGGCTTTTGTGTAAACACAGCTGTAGTCATAGATCAGATTCAGAAACATTCTCTCCCTTCCACCAGCCCCTTTTTCCATCTCCCCTTTCTGCTGTGATGGTTTCACTCACTCTCTGCTCTCTCTTGCCCATCTCTCCATCACTCTGCTCTCTTTGCCCGTTTTATTTTTGGACGAGTATTTTTATTGTCCCTGCTCCTAAATCCTGATGTCAATTGTGTTGCTGTCGATTATAACCTGCTTTAGAGATTAGCTGTTCAGAGTTATAAATGTCATCATTGTTTTAGTGTCATAGTATCAGATCTTAATAGCCATCTGTCTGTCTGTCAGCATTTTAAGGTTATTCTTTCCATACACTTTTCAATAGAATGCATTTTAACACGATATAACGTAAATTTTGTGACCGATCATGCATCTTTCTACAATTGTGGTGACAACTTGTTACAACTTTTGAATGTTGAGCTTGAATTTAGTTTAAATAAGCAGCGTGTAGATTAACTCAGTGTAAAAAAGTCTGAAAGCTTAAAAACAGCAGCTGTGATTGCCAGAACAAATCGCTAATAGCTTTTCCACCTAACGGTTTTTCACTGTAAATTATAAGATGACTTGTTCTTTTTCACTTCCAATTTTTTTACAGTGTACCTTTATATTGTATAATGTATACATGTGTCATGTTGCTGTCTTTCTATCCCTCCACACACACAGATGGAGACGGAGCCCATTTCTCTTGTGGGTGAATCTGTGAGTGAGATGGCTCATGAAGTCCCTGTGCTTCCCAATGGCTCATCCATGACCTCCATCAAAAGTGAGGTACAAAGTGAGAAGCTGACCACAGAGAAGCTGCAGGACATTGAGGACGAGGAGATCCTGGACAAAATGGTACTTCATTTCTCCCACTGACCTTTCGAACACTTATATATCAATTATATACAATCATACAATCTCTTAATTATCTAAATCCTGGCATGTGCCTAAACATCAGACTTTTTCACCTGCGACATCCAATCTGATCTTCATTAATATTTTTTGAGAATTCCTTACTCTTGCTTTAAATAAAATCAGCTAATACTTAAATCTCTTAATAGAACAAAACTGACCAATATTTAAAGGAATAGTTCACCCCAAAAATGACATTTTCCTGATTATTTACTCATCCCCAGGTCATTTAAGATGTATATGACTTTTTTTCTTCAGCTGAAGAGAAATGAAAGTTTTTAAGGAAAACATTCCAGAATTTTTCTCCATCTAATGCAAGTGGACAGGGCTCACTGTAGTACATTTTTGACAGTCCAAAATCCATATTTAGCAGCTTCAAAGTAATCCACAAAACTCCAGCCGACGAACAAGGATCTTCTCTAGTGAAACGATCATCTGTTTTCAGAAAAAAATAAAAATGTATATACTTTTTAACTAAAAATGTTTGCCTTGGCACAGCTCTGCGATGCACGTCCACGAGACAGTTTAGTTCATGAGCGCTCCAGTGACGTATGCACATTCGAAAGGCAGCAAGAACCGAGTAAATAATCAGAAAATGCTCATTTCTGAGTGAACTGTTCCTTTAAATCTCTTAATAGAACAAAACCAACCAATATTTAAATATTTTTGTTGTCTTTGAACGCTCAGACGTGTACCCAAGTCTCTGCAGCTCTCATATATGTACTAGACAACACTATACTGTACAGTAAATACAATAAAGCTACAGTAGATCTAAAATCTGGAGGATTACTTATCATCATTTTATGTAGTATCATATCATATATTGCCCAGCCCTAAAACTTGCTCTATGTTAAGGCATTATTGACATAACAGTAGGACTTTATGTAAAGCTTCTTTGAAACGATGCTTATTGTGAAAAGCACTATACAAATAAATCTGTCTTGACTTGATGTACAAATGTCACCAAAAATTAAAACGATCCAAGATGTGTTGAAACATTGAGGCGCGATGCTCATGTGGGCTACATCAGTTTTTGGCTTGCAACATTCCCTGATCCTGTTCCACCCTCTTCTGCATATAATTCTCCTGTTTTCTCTTATAAAGAAATAGAAAGTCATCAGAATTTGCCCTGTTTACTTTAAATACAAGTTCCTGATGATGCATGATTCATGAATTCAGATTCATTGATTCATTAATTGAGACGTCTTTCAGAAATGCTGTACATGTGAGTATGGAAGTATTCTTTATAATTATATTATTGTTAATTTGTTTGGGTTGGGCTTTCGTTTGATTTCACAGCTTGATGATTGCAAAGATTTTGAAGAAAGGAAAATGATCAGGACTGCAATGAGAGAACTGCGAAAGAAAAAGCGAGGTGATTATTTGTTTTATTGTACAGCACTCATCTCTTGCTCTCCTCTTCTTTCTTTTTTCTCTCTATACTGATGGGTGTCTGTCAACATACAAAGTGACTCAGTTCACAGTTCTAGACAGTCTGTCTTCTTTACTTCCCTATTGTTCAGTCCTGTTTCTCTCTCTTTGCTCTCAGAGGCTAAGCTGGGATGCTCACAGGAGGAAATGGGTAGGGTTTCTGGATTGTGTGTGCTTTTGCCCTGCTGACCCCTTGCTAATGCTCAGGGCCTTAGTGAAGGGTCAGTTAGAGCTTCATTGGCTATAGATTTGGTTTGTATTTGCAGATACGGTACGGAGTTTTTATTCACTGAAGTGCCACGTGTGATCTTGTCATTGTATTAATGTTGTTTGACCATGCATGAAAGTGAATTTTTAGTTTGTAATCATGTGGTACTGCTTGCTTTGTGTTTGCTTGATGAAATGTTTACACACACATGGTGCTATGTTCATCTGTGGTGTAGGGGTGTGTGATATTGACCAAAAAATATGTCCTGTATTTTCTGGAATTTTGTTGATAACGATACTTATACAATATTTTTCTGAATGCTGTGTTTTTGTGCTGGTACCTTGACTGGTTTAGGACTGTCATGGAAAACTGAGTCCCGAAGCCATTTATATTTTGTGAGGTGATAATGAAAAATGAAATCAATGTCAACAAAATCCATTTCTGCACTGCAGAGGTTTCACCGAAGCTGCATTATGTATGTACAGTTTCTAATGCAGCTCAGAGGTGGCATGAATGCATTTACACTGCAATTACAACTGCATAAATGATGTTATGAGATTAATCTTAAAAAAAAAAAAAAAAAAACATGAAATACTTTAAAGTCCCCCTGTATTCAATAAATTTATCTCTTAAAACCTTTGATCACGAAAAGGACATATTTAAACTTTTTTTCCTTTTCTTCCTTAAAATAGCTTGAATGTAACTCTACAATTTTGCTTAATTTAACATTTTATCCCCGCCTCCACTCACTCGCACAAGCTCAGACATCCACTCGGTCAACTTACTGAGGTAAACGCTGCACAATGGTATCGTTCTTTACAACATCGCACACATAACGGTAATTAATATGATTAGCCTTTTGCTTGACTAATGTTATCAAATAGCTAATAATATGTTGCTAATGTTTCACAAACCATGTTCCCGTTTGCCATCTCTTAGTCAGACAGCTGCCTTCTGAAAATTAGCATCCTTAGTGGAGAACATAACATCATAATATACATCATACACCCGATATACTGCTAAATGTACCCGATTTTTCATATCAACAGAAAAATATACCGGGATAATCTGGCTTCTCTTGAAACTCCCTGCTTCAGAGCAGTCATAGTTAATGATATGTGATTGTTTACAAGGTAGTTTGTGACATAAGAAACACCGGTGATTTCAAACCACGTTTTTGAAACTGTCTTTAGATCGCTGCAGTTTTAAAGAGAAAATACTCAGCAATGGTGTTGACTTATGAATTTGCACATGGTTTGTCTTAAAGCATATTAAAAACACCATATAGACATATAAACAAAATTGAAAACTTGATTTTCACCACAGGGGGTCTTTAAATATAAGCTAAAATTGTCAGTAGATGGCAGCAAGTTACTGTCTTAATGAGTGAGTGAGTCATTCTTTCAACTGATTCATTCAAATGGTTGATTCATTGAGGCGAATAGTTCATTGAATCATTCACTCACCCAAACAAAACAAAAACAAAACCTGCTGTCTGTTGCTCGGACACACACAACCGTTCTGCTTTGGCTTTGTTTGGAACTGTTTTCTTTGGCAAAATAGTGCAAAAAAAAAAACCACTATTGATAATATTGTTTTTAAAATGTAACTTAGGATATTAACCACGATATAGTACTTTGTACTGTTGTATAAAATCAACATCACGATTTGCAGTCATGTTGATATTGGTGAAAAACAACAACATATCAGATCGCACATCATTAACTACAATTGCGATATCGTAGACAATATCACACACCCCTACTATGGTGTTAATCTAAGATGTTAGCACTATCACACAAGTGTTATGAAAGTGAACGTGATAGATTCCGAATTGTGTGATTTCTGTCACGAAAGTTGCAAAAATCTTGTTTTCAAACAGGTTTCTTGAACACACTCCCTAGTCACATAGTCCTGCCCATTGATCACTGGAAATGTACTGATGTGGTCTTCTCCCTAATTTCTCTTCCCTCCTTCTTTCATACATCATCCTGACGTTGTTCGTTTTGCCCGTGTCCTCAGACCAGAGAGAGAAGGAGAGAGATCTGCGTCTGCAGGAGCTCAGACAGCAGCGGGAGGAGAGATCCCAGAAAGCCCGGGTGGGTGCAGGCACCAGTGAAGTGGTGATGAAGAAGGTTGAGCGATCCAAAGATGGCTCCACTATCAGCCAGATCACCAATCGTGTTTCCCATTCAGGTACCACAGCAGTAATGTAGTGACCTCTTGCTTCATTTTATTTTTTTTCCTACAGTCTACTTGTAAAGTTCAAGGTTCAAGTCTTGGTTTCTTGCTCCAAAAACAGTTTTTAGCATGCACGTACATAACCGTATCATCAGCATACATCTCATAATTAACAGTTGATGCACAAACGTCAGGCAGGTCATTAATATACAAACTGAACAACAAAGGACCCAATATTGAGCCTTGGGGGACACCAACAGAATTAGTAACCATTTGTGAAGTCTTATTGCCTACCCGGACACACTGTTTTCTATCAGCAAGGTATGATCTTATCCATTTAATTACCTCTGGTGAGAAATTATAATTGTATAACTTATTAATTAAAATCTCATGATTTACTGTATCAGAATCGTGTTTTAAATCTAAATATACAATTCCCACCACACCTCCTTTGTCCAGTTTAAATTTTATATTTTCTAAAAGGATGTAATGAGAATGGAGTAGTATTCAAATGTGATATTATCTGTTCAGAAATAAATTTTTCTGCAATTTTAGATACTAATTGGTCTATAATTACTAATAGCCATGTGATCACCTGATTTGAACACTGGTGGAATTATTGCAGTTTTCCAAGCACTTGGAAAAACACCTTCATTTATAGACCAATTAACAATTGGGTTAATGGGTTAATACTATCAAAATACACATTTTTTTCCCTGATTTTTAAAAGTATTTTAATGAGGTATGACCATTTACAAAAAGGGTACATTGTAACATCTATTGTGTTTCAGGTCAATTTATCTGGGTATCAACTCAGTTATTCTGACTTTTTTATCTATTGGTTTGATTTGTCTCAAAAATACTTTTGTTTGTTAAATATATTTAATCTCTTTCTCATACCTAATTGTGTTTGAAAACATAAATATGCACTAAGAAACACTGTAAACAGACAAAAGATGATATAGAAATAACAAATCAACTATATTTGGACCGTTTGAGAAAAAAATGTTTTTTCTGTAGTTCACGTAAAATGTGAAATTTCAAAAATGTCTTAATTTAATAAATAAAAAGGATTAAATATAGTAATAACATGGTAATAACACAATAATATCCAAAATTTAGCTCATTCATTCATTAATAAGTTATTGACCAGATGCAATATGGTTTTAGTTAAAATATTAAGGTATGACTTTTTTATAAGCTCACATTCCATCAGGTCAGAACTGACCCGGGAATGCAAAAGGTGCCTGCAGTTTTTGAACGCATTAGGAAGGTTAAGACTTCTATGCTAACAGCCTGTCATGCAACTAGATGACCTTTTTAAAATGGGTAACAACATTTTTTTTTTTTTTTTTTACGCTGCCTGATCCTCTTGGCTGTTAATGTCATTATCCAGCTCAATTCAGTTCAAATTTAGTTTTCATCCAATAACATCAGTGCAGTTCAATCGATAATATTATTGAGTAAACCTCTTTTGAACCCCACTGTCATTGGTTGTGTGTGCAGATGATAGCGGCAGGACGTCCCGCAGCACTATCATGGAATCCAGCTATGTTCAAAAGACAGACAGTGAGTTGATTGAACTCTTTTTGTATTCTGTATTTAGTCTTAATTTCTATCAGCACCCATACCAAACCCTCCTTTCTCTTTTCTCTTATCTCAGAGGGCTCAATGCAAACAAAATCCTACAGTTATTCCAGCACTACATCCACTAGGAAGGTTGGAAGGTGAGTGTTTTAAAGTCAACATGAATTCAAAAATGACCTTATTTACTTTTCTTTTTTGAGCCGGGTGTTATTGTGCACGATTATGCAGATCATTTTTAACTACAGTAATGCATATAATGTAATGTCACGTAAAATCAAATCGCATCCTACGTACACTATACAATTCAAAAGTTTGAGGTCAGTAAGTGTTGTTTTTAAAAGGAAATTAATAATTTTATTCATCAAGGGTGCATTAATATATCATAAGTGACAGTAAAAACATTTATAATGTTAAAAAAAGATTTCTATTTCAAATAAATTTTGAACTTTCTATTCATCGAAGAATCCTGATTGATGTATCATAGTTTCCACTAAAATATTAAGCAGTATTCTGACTATAAATCCTTGTTAAAAACAGAATAATTTTGGTCTTTTGTAATACTTTTTTTCTCTATCTCTATATTTCCTTCAGTGTTTTTGACCGTGAGGACAACACGTCTCGCAGCTCAAGTAGAACATCAGCTCTTGAGCGCAGACAGGCTGAGAGATCAGAGCTGATGAGGGCGCAGACATTACCCAAGACATCTGCCGCACAGGCACGAAAAGCCATGATAGAGAAGCTTGAGAACACTGGAGGCTCTGGAGGGTGAGCACATGGTTTTCAGACAGCTTCAGGCTCTTTAGCTCACAGAAGTACCACCTATTCAGCAACATTTCTCTTTCTGCCTGCAGCAACTCTGCAATTACTCAAGTAAACAAGGTGCAGCGCTCCACAAGCTTCGGTGTCCCCAACGCAAACTCCATCAAACAGATGCTGCTGGACTGGTGCAGATCCAAGACCCGTTCCTATGAGGTAACAGGAGAAAATCAGTTCCTGACTGAAAAATAAAACCTCAATCATCATTTGCTTACCCTCAAGTCGTTCCAAAGCGCTTTGGACTTTCTTTCTCCCATCGAACACCGTTATTTAGCGTGTGCTTACAATTAAAAAGTGAATGAGGTCTGGGGCTGTTTAGCTCCAAACATGACAAAGCACCACAAAACTGCCCTAAAAACAGTTCTAGACTTGGAATATAGTGCATTAGTGTGCTGTATAAAGCCTTCTGAAGTAAAGCAAAAGCTTTGTGTGTTTCACTCATTTCTGAGTTCTCATTCATGTGCTATATTATTGTATACTTACACTACTGTTCAAAAGTTTGGGGTCAGTAAGATTTTTATATATCTATAATATATATATATATATATATATATATATATATATATCTATAATATATATATATATATATATCTATAATATATATATATATATATATATATATATATATATATATATATATATATATATATATATATATATATGCTTCATCCATGAATATATATTCATATTCATGGATGAAGCATTCACAATGAGACCAGTAACATGCAACATATAGGGTCAATTTTGAATTTTGATTCAACTTTAGTCTGTGAAAGTGTGCATGACATTCACAGGTCATTGTAGGGTTTCTTTCGCACAAACAGAGGAAACTATATATAATATATAATTTTTTTTTATTATTTTTTTTTTTAAATAATTTAATACATTTATTTATCAAGGACACACTAAATTGATCAAAAGTGACAGTACAGACATTTATAAAGTTACAAAATATTTCTATTTCAAATCAATGATGTTCTTTTGAACTTTCTATTCAACAAAGAATCCTGAAAAAGATTTCCACAAATATATTAAGCATCACAACCATTTACAACATTGATGATAATAATAATAATAATAATAATAATAATAAATGCTTCTTTAGCAGCAAATCAGCATATTGGAATGATTTCTGAAGGATCATGTGACACTGAAGACTGAAAATTCAGCTTTGATCACAGGAATAAATTACATTTTAACATATATTCACATAGAAAACAATTATTTTAAATTGTAATAATATTTCACAATATTACTGTTTTTTTTTTTTTTTTTTTTTTTTTTTTTTTTTTTAGGGGTGTGACGAGACCATTAGCTCACGAGAGTGAGATGAGATTTTTACACCGTATTTTTAAGAAATCCTCAATGACGAACTATAAAAATAGTCTGCAGGTGCATTTGAAATGTTTTAACTAATCATCTTATAATGAATGTCATTTCAGTTCTACTTTCTTAGTATGAACTGAATCCACAATTGATCAAAGAAATAAAAACAGCATAAATAAAAATGAATAACAGTTTTCTCTTAGTCTTAAGTGCAAACAATAAGTGCAACCATAATCAAAGTACTCTCTCAGTATTCAAAGTGCAAATAGAGACGACATTATTCTTCAAGCATGATACAGAGCTGAGAGATGCTTACAACTACACAGCCCAGCCTAAGATAGCTTTTATATTGAGAGATATTTGCATGCATCAGGGAGCCGTTTTCAAAACGCAGGGAATTGAATTTGCGTTTGAATGCGTGTTCGCGTTTTACTTTTACTTTCGCTTTCGCGGTTGCACGTACTCTGTGAATAGGGAGCGGTGGTGCTGAGTGCGCATTCTACAAGATCAGACATTTGTCAGGCGCTTTTGGGCTCTGTTGTGCATTAAATCCTCTGCCATGGTCTTGTCAGTCATCTTTTCACTTACTCTCGTCACGTGATCTGATTCATGATGATGCACTACGCACAGTGCTGCAGCTCGTGTTGGATGAGCTGGATGGGACTGAAGTGACCATTATCCAACTGAATTAAATGGTTTTTGTTTCTATAAAAAGCAAAACAACAGTGGAGGCGTAACATATTCTATCCAAACTTCACCCACACACTCCGTCATGGCAATACCACGAGACAGCTTTCCGCCTCTATGAGAAATCTCGTCACATTGAAATCTCGTGGCACGAGATCTCGTCACACCCCTACTGTTTATACTGTATTTTCAATCAAATAAATGCAGCCTTGGTGAGACTTCTTTCAAAAACATTTAAAAAATCTTGCCAACCCCAAACCTGTGAAACGGTAGTGTATGTTCTTCCTGCTAACCGTTGTTCTCTGTCTCCATGTTTTTTCTCTTTCCCATGTGTCGTGAAGAATGTGGACATCCAGAACTTCTCCTCTAGCTGGAGTGACGGGATGGCGTTCTGTGCTCTGGTGCATAACTTCTTTCCAGAGGCCTTCGACTACTCCAGCCTCAGTCCCAGCAACCGCAGACAGAACTTCGAGGTGGCCTTCAGCACAGCAGAGTGAGTCCATACACTCATATCACATGATGAAACACATTCAAGAATTAAGACCTATAAAATGCCAGGCAGGAATACAATTCTGAATGTTTGCACTATGGGGCGAATTCACTAAACAGTTGCAGCTTTTGATTATTCACAGACCACCGGGAGTCCAACTTTACCAGGTGTATGTTCTTGGTAAATGTGTTTGTTCAAATGCATTCTTCCATGAACTGATGCATTGAATGACAATTTACATATAGAAAACTCCCTTCAATGCAAACAAGGCATTTCAGAAACATTGGCCTTATTCAATTAATGTGTTGCTCTTACCACAGATGGTAAGCTGGTGTGAACAGATTCTCTTGTTCAAGGAGCGCCTTTGTACATTGTTTTAATGACATTAAAACTGGGCCAACATCCAGACGTGTCACATGCACTTTCTGCATCTTAAGCTGAAGTGTCTGGATGTCACAGTGGTGGAGCGATGCTGTACAGTCACAGTAAAGTCTGCCAGATTGAGGTGGTCTGCTGCACCCTCTACAACCTACCACTCAGAACCAGTTGGAGAATAGAGCGCAACAGTTGGGTTCCGGAAGAAAAAAAAACATTAATTTTCTCCATAGGGAAATTGATTTTTAATAATAACTTATAAAACTTTAAATACAGCCTTACTGTAAGCTACAAGGTTGTTAATCGATGGTATTTGCTTCTGTTGAAGCCATCAGCCCACGTTATTTCAGCTTATTTTTCAAAATCGTGTTTAACAGCAGAATTTGTGGTGGAAAAACTACATTACCCATGATGCTGTACAGAAAATTCCACCAATTATAGTCTCAGCAAACAAATCATACCAATATTTTGCAATAAAAAAAAATATTGTTTTTATAGATATAATCAACAGTTTTAAATGCATAGTTTTATATTTCTCCATCATTTTTAATTCGATTATGCTGTTCACAGTGCTTCATGGGATTGTAGTCCTTTCCCTCACTGAAGCCGTTGAGTACACGGTTTTGTATTTTTGTCCGATTTTCAAATACTTTTTTGCTTCAAATCAAAGTTTATAATGTTGTGATTCTCCTTGTAGCTGGTTGGATTGTTTCATGGCTTATAACGCTTTAACAAAGACTTTTTTTTTTTAAATCCTTATGGGAGAAATAAATGGAAAAAATACTTCTGGAGCCAACACCGCTAAAAAAAAAAGTGGGCAGGAACTGTTGCACTCTATTGTGCCATGGAATCATTTTGTGAATCAGATTTTGAAACTATGCCAACAGCGTGTGCAATTGATTTTTAGTGAATTGCCCCATGTTTCTATTATTTTCAAACCTCAAATAACACACTTAGGCAAACTCTGGTGAGATTTTTTTTAATGTTTTTGAAAGATGCCTTTTCTGCTCATCAAGGCTGCATTTATTTGATCAAAAATACAATAAAAACAGTAATATCGTGAAATATTATTGCACTTTAAAATATCTGATTTCTATTGTAATATATTGTAAAATGTAATTTATTTCTGTGATACAAAGCTGAATTTTCAGCAACATTACTCCAGTTTTTAGTGTCACATGATCCTTCAGAAATCATTCTAATATGATTATTTGCTGCTCAAGAAACATTTCTGATTGGAAACAGCATTTATTTTGAATTAGAAATCTTATGTAACATTATAAACATCTTTATTGTCACTTTTGATCAATTTGATGCATCCTTTCTGAATAAAAGTATTAAAAAAATCTTACTGGCCTCAACCTTTTGAATGGTATATAACATCAGTTATTGCTCATAATCCATCTTGAATTTTTATGTCATCTTTTTGTATTGTTTTGTTTCTGAGCCTGTTTTAATACAACCAAACCTATTAACAAGTTCATCCGATCTGCATCTCCAGTCCTCTGAGATTAATCATCTTTTAATAGCTGTCATTTCCTTAAGTCAGGTCCACTTAAATAACTAAACCCTAATTACTAGCTTTTTAAGTGATTTACATTTCTCCTCTGCTCCTTTTCCATTTCCCAGTAACATAACATTCATGCATTTAAGCTCCTTTCTAAATGAGAAACGTCCAGCTGAACGCTCAGATAGTGTCTGCTAACGGAAGAGCAGAGAATATCCTGAGAATAGGCCTTAACCTGCTTCCTCTTTCATTACCTTTGACCTGGCTGGTCTGTGTCCAGGTAATTCCAGTTGACACTTTCTTGTGTCATCTTCCTTCACCTGACTGTGAACACTGGTTTATCTCACTACCCTGGCTGTCGTCATCATTAAAGGCACCATCTGTAATTGCTTCATTTTGCGAGTCATTAGTGCTGTTTGGCCTGAAGGTGGATTCAGTCGTTTTAGATGCTAGTTCACGACTGCAGCGTTTAGCTGTCTCAGCCAAATCCCATGAGTCTTGGTTGTCCTTGGTAAAATACGGTTTCATTTGTTAACGTTTGTTCACTACATTAGTTGACATGAACTAACAATGAAAATTTCCCTTTTGTAACACAAACTGAACCAAAGAGAAAATGCAATATAGTATAAATTTAAGTCCCTGTTTTGAAACAAAGCAAACAATCTACAGGTCTGAAAACACTTTAAATGTGCAGTAAGTGATTTCTGAGAAACACAGCTGAAAACTGAAATCAACACCCAAACAAACAATTTTGTGAATATTTGCTAGAAATCTGTTCTGTGTGCTGAAAAACAAATTGTTTGTACATAGTCCTGGATATGAAAATAGGAGGAAAAAAACAAAGAGGATTGAACTGAACATTTCCCAAAAGCATCATTAGCCAGCTATGGTTCCATTGAACTCTGTAACGAAGGAACTTAGTTCCAACCAACCTTTTGGGAAACACACTACACTCTTGTAGCCCATCAGTAGTAGTGGGCATGTCCACTCATGATGGAGGAGAAGAGAGAGTGAGCAACAGGGAGATTTGTAGAAAAACTGTGGAAAGAGAGAGAAGTGACATTACATGAAGGCCAAGTATGGTAATCCATGCTCTAAATTTGTCCTCTGCATTTAACCCATCCAAGTTAGTACACACACATTAGGAGTAGTGAGTAGTGGACACACACACATATACTGCAAACCATGGACACACACACCCGGAGCAGTGGGCAGCCATTTTGCTGTGGCACCCAGGGAGTGATTGGGGGTTTGGTGTCTTGCTCAAGGGCGCCTAATCATTTCCTGTCGGTACTGAGAATCGAACCCGCAACTTTCGGGTTACCAGTCTGACTCTTACCATTAGGCCACAACTGCCCTCTGAAACATTATCAAAGAGGAATATAATTGGAAAAAGAAGGGCCATAATCAGGCAGGAGCTTTAGGACCCGTGTTAAAGGGGACCTATTTTGCCCCTTTTTCCAAAATGTAAAATAAGTCTCTGGTGTCCCCAGAGTGTGTATGTGAAGTTTCAGCTCAAAATACCCCACAGATCATTTATTATAGCATGTTGCCACTTTTGGGGGGTGAGCAAAAACGTGCTGTTTTTGTGTGTGTGTGTCCCTTTAAATGCAAATGAGCTGCTGCTACCGGCCCCCTTTCAAGAAGAGGGCAGAGCTTCTAGAGCTCATGCTCTGGCATACTGACAACAACAAAACAGGACAATCTCACGCATTGAAAATGTCAGAAACTGTCAATTATATGTTCGAACCGGAGTCAGACAATGATCACCATAAGAGCTAAATAAAACAAGAAGTGGGCATTAAAATATTATCCATAATATTTTGCATTATCATCAACATACACAATGAATTAAACAAAAACACTCATTACAGCTAATAGTAAACATATTTATACAGACCTTATGCATTTTCAGGGGTGCTTAATAAACTGGTAAACTTTATATCTGTAAATAAACTCAGATGAACTGTGATAAAGTGCGCACTCTCCCTTTCATTACTGCCGTATCCAGTATCGCTCCGGAGACTTTAAGCTGGATCATGAACAGTTGGTACTGATCCATCCTTGAGTAATAACTTTTTAGCAAAACCTGTTTTGTATTGCCCCTCGTTCACAAAGCAGTCTGGTGTAATATGATTCACGCAGACACAAATGAATTTAGGTATATGGGGGCGTATTCCCTTCAAAAACAAAAGTAATCCACTGCATCTTCAGCAGCTCAGATATTGTGAGTAAATGAAGACTCTTATGTTCACTCTTACGTCCAACAAGAAGTTGCTTACAAGATATTCTTGTCGCTACAGTTGCCCCAACCTGGAGAAAATGGCGGACTGTGTACAACTCGCTCAGGGTGGAAACAATGCTAATACGGCAGAGTCTGTCAGCAGTCGTGGGCGGGGCCTGAGCAGTATGACATCATACTGCTCAGAAAATAAAAACGGCTTGTTCTATGAGACTGTTGAGGTTTTATGGGAATTTAAAAAAGAGGAGTTATTTTGGGGGCGGAGCAACGAAGGGTGTGTTTGTTTGGGTGTCAAATTCAAATATCAAGTGTTTCTCAGAAATTGCTTACTGCACCTTTAAGTCTCTGAGGTTGTAGTGTTTTTTTACAAGCAGTAACAGATGTGTGCCTTTAAAGAGTGCAGTCTCCACTGCTCCAGCATGAGCCCGTCACTGAGCTTCTACAGACACTCAACAGGCTGTTTTACAGTCAGACAAACTGCGTTTGTCTGGAGCTGAAGGGTTAGATGTTTAGTAGTCACTCTTTGCATTGCTGTTATTGTCCCCATAATGTATGTTCTTATTCACAGGCACATTAGCATAATGAGATCACCAAATGGACGCATTGTTGCTCTATTTGATTTTGTTTGTCTTTGCACATGTATTTGTTGTGATTGTAAGGCATGAAAACACTGTCATCACAGAGTTTAATGTTGGCTTTTTGATTTTGTCTTGTGTGTCTCATTTGTCTCTCCTCACTGGCCCTCATATTTCCCACTCGACCTGTTGTTTCTACGTCCTTTCTCTATCCTCTTTTCTTCCTCTGTCCCTCCCCGTGGCCTTGTCGCCGTGAGAGTAGGAAGCTGGCAGACTGTCCGCAGCTTTTGGATGTGGAGGATATGGTGCGGATGCGGGAGCCGGACTGGAAGTGCGTGTACACGTACCTCCAGGAGTTCTACAGGGGATTGGTGCAGAAGGGCTTGGTCAAAACCAAAAACTCCTCCTAGGGTCAAAACTCAGAGCAAACGGTGAGAGTCAGATCAAACGCAACTCGGCCAATCTTGGCACTGGCAAGAGGGCTGGATTTGAGCCAAACATGATGGAATAAACAAACCTTCAAACACTTTCTTTTATCTTTAGTGAAAATACACTGTGGATGTAAGTGAAAGGATTCAAAATAATCAAATATAAATAGTTTTCTTTCTGATATATTTAACTTTTTGGTTCAAGAAAAAAAGATCTGAGAGCAAAGTTATTATATTTAACTGAAACTAAAACCATTAAAACCATTTTCGTTACTTGGGTGGGGGGGGAATCAAATACTTATTTAATTTCAGCTAGCTGTCAAGGCGACATTTCTCATTTAGTTTAATTTGATGTACTAAAATAAACAAAAACTGCAATAAAAAATAAAAACTGTAGACAAAAAAAAAAAAAAAAAACAGTGAAATGAAAAATGTAAAAATAAAAAATAATTTAAAATAAAGAGTTCAGATGCAAAAGCCGCTAAATGACTCCTACGTCAAAAATGAGATAATGATATTGAGCGAATGCTTTCCACACGTAGTATACTTTCATCAAATACTTTTGCTTCAAATCCGCTAAATCCCAGCAGATTCCCATTGAGAAATACCGGTTCGTTGGCAGAAACCATTAAACGCCACTTCTATTTGTCAGCAAAAGTCTCTAAGTCCAAAGAAGAACCAATTGAAAGATGCAAATCGAATGATTTCAAGATGAATGACAGTGTGCGTATGACTTAGAGGTTGCACCGACTGGTCGACTTTAATGCTCTGCCATGACGCTTTAAGCAGGACGTCGACTAGTCGCTGGTCATAGCCTATAGAGGGTGCAACAGCATAAGAAATCTTTGAAGTCCACATTTACGCTCCGTATCCAACAATTAAAATGACAAATAAATGCATACTCCAAGGGCGTTCCCCAAGATATGTTTGATTGTACCATCTGGATGCTCAATATTGACCGGATGAATGCACGTTTTAAACAACTTATTGTACAGGTACGTTAGTTGCCATTGTAAACTTCGCTGCTACATTACGCACACACACAGACAGCGCACAGATCACGTGCAGATAGATCGCGCACATACAGAATCATTATTGTCAACGCTTTCTGTGATTCATCAATAAATTAGCTTAGAAACTGAAAAGTTCTAGCATATATTTATTAGTAACTATAACACACAGCTTCACTATCAGTAGAGACATGTTTTTTAAAACTGATTTGAACTTAAGCACCGCATATTTTGAACGACACTGCAAAAGACGCAAGATGCGAACGCAACGGTCATATACACATTTACATAGAAAAACAATGGGAAAAGTAGCTCACTGGAATGGAAAAACGCATTCTGTGTGAACGGCCCCTTATTTGTTCATTAATGACGTCATCATCGACTAGTCGACATGGACTTGACTTTAATCACGCAAATGTCGATTTGAAATCTGAAGTCGTTCAACCCCTAGTATGAGCCGGCTTTCAATTGCCGAGCTGCAAGTTTTTATCACGTTTTGTCCATCGTTACAGTGGCAATGATAGGATTTCACGACTAGCAAGTAAACACAACAGTTCATTTTGCTGCTGTAAAACTGAGAGAAACGGATGTTTTATTATGTCTTGTTGTCCAAAGAGGTGGACTTAGAGGTTTTTGCGAAAAAAGCACACATGGACAAAGACAGTCAAATTTGTTTAATACCAATGAATTTAAATACAAGTGACATTTTTGAAAATAAGGCATTTCAATAACTGACTAATAACCTTTTCATTGCCATTTAAAATGAAACTACTGAACCTAAACATAGGAGCCTGGTAAAAAAAAATGCTTATTTTAAAAGAAAACGTAAGGCAGACTTAGAGATTTTTGCATCTGAACTCTTCAAATATGAATGAAAACTAATATCAGCGCATATATTTAATTATGTATCACATGAAGCCATATCGCAATATTGATTTCATTTTGTTATATTGTGCAGCCTAAGGTGCACTTGTTAATTTATTTACTCATTATGTCTGAATTGTACTTGAAAAATGTGTTAAATCATATACACTCACATGACTGGAAGACTCATATCAACAGCTTAATAAAAGCTGTTTTATTTCACATGGAGCAGAATGCATTGTGGGGGAAAACATATTAAGATTAAAACTGTCACACCGAGATGCATTGGATTCAGTTATACCACACCTAGACATTCAGCTTAAAAGGTAAGGCCTTTCGGTCTCACATGCGCACCATGACAAGGTCTTTATCAGCGTGCTGTTTGTCAGTTTCTGACGATTAGCATAACAAAATATTGTGCGTCTGCCAGCTCGCCCGGTTTGTCGGAGGGAAAGCATATGAAACGACAAACTGCACTGAAGACGCTGATGCCCAAACATGGTCCTGCTCTTAGACATGTGAAATGAGGAGTCACGACGAGACGTTCTCAAATACACTGGTTTAGCTAGCGCTTTAAAGAGCACATCAGACACAAAACAGAAGCAAACGGTATTCTTCTCTTGTTCTTGGCACGTGTTAAATGTTTGCTATCACAAGATTTCTCTTTTGCCTTTACAAGAACCTTGAATTAAAAAAGTAGCAGAGAGTAAATTATTCAGAATTCAATACAACTTAAATCTGCTGCAACATGCCGTCGGTTACCACAGACCATCATTTCTCATTTTGTTAACACAAGCAAAAAAAGTCTGTTTACAGTAATGCACTTATAATAGAGCAGTGCATTTTGGAGTGTTTAAAAACAAAAACTGTGCCAAGGACCCTCACATTTAATATGAAAATATTTATTTTATATTCAGGCAAGGTTCCTAACACACAAAAATAGACCCATTCATACTATGTGAGGAAAAATAAGCATGATATTTTTGAGAAAGCTTTGTTTTCTTTCACAAAACTATATGCATATCTATTTTTGAGTGTTAAAATATATTTTGTATTTTTTTTTTCCCCCTTTTAAAATTTCCACACACCCCATTAAATTTATGCATGGTTCCTGCTATATAAGAAAAGACGGAAAAGCGTAGCGCCAGATCACAGTCCAAAAAACAATACTATAACAGTTTCTGGTGGTGCATAAATCCAAAAAATAAATCCAAGATCCAAGATGGTTCCTGCTATATGAAATAGCACTATATTTTTATGTAGACCCATTTATACTTGATAACCAATTTCATCATGCTAGTCTTATATTAACACACATAATGTTTTGTGATTTTCAAAACTGTGTTATTCCAGCGCAGTGCCTCGTTGCATTGTAGGTGCATTTCTATAAACGGGTCAATGACGTGACGGGTCTTTTTTTTTTTTTTTTTTTTTTTGTCAAAAGGCCTTAATAATAATAATAATAGTAAACAAAGATAGAACATCCAAAGTATGTAAGGTAGTACAACTAGATATCTTATTGAATCCAAAAGGTTTTAATTATATTTTGCTACATATAAAGGTATTTTAAAGATTCTGAAGTGTCAAAAGGTCATTTGGTTTAACCGTCCAAAGGCCAATACAGCCATTTCATTTGTGATTAAAATATCTTAAATGTAATAAATGTATATATTTTTTTATTCTGGCATGATTTTATAACATCATATATATAATGCAAAACGGTATTAAAATTATGTGTAGAAGTCGTTGCTTTGTTATGAGAAAGAATGTCCGGAAAAATGAATTTCATTAATGTCATTTGGAGTAACCAATATAAAGGGACCTTTTTGGATCAAGTCACACGGTCAATATCATGTGACAGGATGTGACATCATTCAGACACCTGCAAAGGACCACATGGTTGTGAAACAAAGTAACTAACTCTCTTTTAACTATTTGAAAAATTTATGTTTTCACTTGATCATACGCATGTCCCGAAACATCAGGTCATTCAGTACAACCGTTATAAAACATGGAAAATGTTGTAATATTTTAAAAACTTGTACTAAATATAAAATGTTTGATTGTCCTTTTGCTAGCTAGATATCAGCCTGTTAGCATTGTTTGAAAATATTGTCATTCGGTATAACCAAAAGTGTCATTCGGTAAAACCAAAATTTTGGTTACTTTTTTGGTGACAAATTTTGTCCATCTTGTAAAAAAAAAAAAAAAAAAAAAAAGAAGACAAAATCAGTGTTAATTGATTATAAAAACCACATAATCTCATTGTTAACACTTAATAAAACTTCAAAATTAATTGTATCTCCATTATGTTTTTTTTTTTTTT